>NC_092165.1:37015723-37245723 GCF_045791955.1 Oncorhynchus clarkii lewisi
TTCTATTGGAAACATTGACAACACTTCACATCCAGAACACAGGCAGAATGTATTTTACTGTATATTAATTTTAAAAGCAGCCATTTGAGTCACATATAAAATGGCCAAATAGTACCATAATATACCAGTGTGGCAATGTGCAAAGTTGCAACATAAAATTCATTATTGAATCAAGTAAATAGATATTATGGCAACATTCAATCGCATTGCCTGCTATAACATGAGCTCCTTTTTGGAAATATACCCTGACTGTCTTTGGAGTAGGGGGAGGGAACAGAGTAAGTCAATGTTGACCAGCTGAGAGACAGTCATTCCATTAGCTTAACTGTACATCGTATGTAGTAGTATGGCATTTAGCAGTCTTTTATTGTACTCCTAGTTGCTGATACTATCTATAGCGTAAATAGTGCTATGAGTTTCATGTCACAAAAGTTATATGATACGAGGAAGCTGATTAGGGAGGTGATGACTAGGGGTGTTAACGATTAAATGTTTTAACAAAATTGTGACAATGTTAAGAAAAAAACAAATTAACTTTTATTCTTCCAAACTAAGTTACAGTGCAGTTATCACAAAACTACCACTAACAGGTCCCGATCATCATCATCATCATCAAGGAAACGCGGACGGCTTCGCGGAATTTGGTAATAAAAATGGAATCAACTGTAAAACGTGGAATATTTCCACGTACTGTACTTTCTGGTGGATGTCATTTTCATGGACGGATGCAACTACTCAACGTTTTCCCAAGCTATACTAGCCTCCCTCCACAGCAACGATCTGAACCTGAAAGATGCCTGGGCAGTGGTCACAGATAATGCCTCCTACTGCCTGAAGGCATACAAGGAGGTTCTGAAAGGAGTGATGCCCAACAATGTCCATGTAACCGGTCTCTGTCATGTCATCAATCTGGTGTGTGAAACCTGGCAGCACTACAAATACTTCTCTGAAGTTGCATCACTTGTGACATGGATGAGATCTGCCTTATTCAAGAAGCCTGCCAGAAAGAGAAGATGGGTGAGCTTGCAGAAAAGTCATCCCAGGCAGTCACAAACATCCTCAGTCAGCAGGAAACAGAGAAGGTGCTGGCCCTCACTGTTAAGCTAACCATCTCAGAGGGATGCTCCAAACTGATGACAGCTATGTCAATCCTGGAAGGAACCCATCGTCCAACAGCAGTGTCTGCATACAATGTCTAGTGAATGGAATAGCAAAAACATGTGGATATGGTGCCAAGACAGATGAGCTATTGAGAAAGATGGGGATTGGAGACAGGAGGGAGGTGCTTGACCAGCTCCATGATGCATTCCACTTGACCTTCAAAGTTCTTAAAGCACTGGGACACATATCCAGCCAGAGAGGACTACAAGCTGGCTAGTGTGTTTGATCCTAGGCAGGCTCCAGCCATGAAAAAGCAGATTGAAGCCTACACACAATTGAAACCCATGGCAAGCCCATCAACAGAGCTCAGTGAAGAATGGATTGCCTATCAGCTGTGTCCAGGGAGCCCTCACCTGCTTGCCAAGTGGAACTGGAGGGGCCTGAGTGCAAGATTCCCAAGAGTTCCAGAAGTGGCCGTGCCCTACATCTACTTCCCAGTCAACTGTGAGAGGAGTTTCAGCAAACACAAGACTCCACTCACAGACAAGTGAGAGGCACTCACCGAGCTCAACAGAAAAGAGGCTGACAATCATGTACTTCAATGGAGATGTCTGTGATATATGGAAACCTTACAATGGACAGACATAGGAGCTCATAAGTTAGTTTCATAGGTTTTGCATATTGCTGCATTATTGCCTAGATTCTTGCATTACTTTTTTCATTTATAATGAAACTAATGAAAAATAGTGCAATGTTGTGTGGCATCATTACAGATGTACTGTTATATCTTATTACATTTTACCTTTAATTTATAAAATACTAAATTAAAATGGAAAAAACTGAATTCCCTAGATAAACTCAGCAAAAAAAGAAACATCCTCACTGTCAACTGAGTTTATTTTCAGCAAACTTAACATATGTAAATATTTGTATGAATATAAGATTCAACAACTGAGACAAACTGAACAAGTTCCACAGACATGTGGCTAACAGAAATTGAATAATGTGTCCCTGGATAAGGGGGGAGGGGGGTTAAAATCAAAAGTAAGTCTGTATCTGGTGTGGCCACCAGCTGCATTAAGTACTGCAGTGCATCATCTCCTCATGGACTGCACCAGATTTGCCAGTTCTTGCTGTGAGATGTTAACTCTTCCACCAAGGCACCTGCAAGTTCCTGGACATTTCTGTTGGGGGGGGGGGGTGGCCCTAGCCCTCACCCTCCGATCCAACAGGTCCCAGACGTGCTCAATTGGATTGAGATCCGGGCTCTTCTCTGGCCATGGCAGAACACTGACATTCCTGTTTCGGAGGAAATCATGCACAGAACGAGCAGTGTGGCTGGTGGCATTGTCATGCTGGAGGGTCACGTCAAGATACCACGAGGGAGGAGGATGTCTTCCCTGTAACGCACAGCATTGAGATTGCCTGCAATGCCTGCAATGACAACAAGCTCAGTCCGATGATGCTGTGCCACACTGCCCCAGACCATGACGGACCCTCCACCTCCAAAAATCGACCCCACTCCACAGTACAGGCCTTGGTGTAACACTCATTCCTTCGACGATAAATGCGATTTTGACCACCACCCCTAGTGAGACAAAACCGTGACTCGTCAGTGAAGAGCACTTTGACAGTCCTGTCTGGTACAGCGACAGTGGGTTTGTGCCCATAGGTGACGTTGTTGCCAGTGATGTCTTGTGAGGACCTGCTTTACAACAGGCCTGCAAGCCCTCAGTCCAGCCTCTAAGCCTTTTGCAGACAGTCTGAGCACTGACAGAGGGATTGTGCGTTCCTGGTGTAACTCGGGCAGTTGTTGCCATCCTGTACCGCAGGCGTGGTGTTCGGCTGTACCGATCCTGTGCAGGTGTTGTTACACGTGCTCTGCCACTGCGAGGATGATCAGCTGTATGTCCCGTCTCCCTGTAGTGCTGTCTAAGGCGTCTCACAGTACGGACATTGCAATTTATTGCCCTGGCCACATCTGCAGTCCTCATGCCTCTTTGCAGCATGCCTAATGCATGTTCACTCAGATGAGAAGGGACCCTGGGCATCTTTCTTTTGGTGTTTTTCAGAGTCAGTAGAAAGGCTTCTTTAGTGTCCTAAGTTTTCATAACTGTGACCTTAATTGCCTACCATCTGTAAGCTGTTAGTGTCTTAACGACCGTTCCACAGGTGCATGTTCATTAATTGTTTATGGTTCATTGAACAAGCATGGGAAACTTTACAATGAAGATTTACAAATGAAGATCTGTGAAGTTATTTGGATTTTTACAAATTATCTTTGAAAGACAGGGTCCTGAAAAAGGGCAGTTATGCTGAGTTTATAAAGCACTCTGCATGTAATAGTCGTTAAGTTGGAAAAATTACAGAAAGACAAGCGACAGCAGCAAACAGCCAGGTCTGCTGTGCTTTTAGCCGACAATGTTACAACGTAGCGATTGGTGCTTTGGAAACATGCTCAAGTACCGATTGTCTGCTCGGAACAGTAAGCGGTCGAACTATCGTAAATAAGTGACAAGCTACACTGGACTATGTGCAAACTGATAACAGCATATCAAGGCCACATTTATTGTTGATAGGAACTTTAATAAAGGAAATCTGAGGTAAACGCAGCCAAAATGCTATCGTTGCTATTCACGCAACACAGACCCTGGATCATTGCAACTCTCCCCTCAGGGACAGATACAAGGCCCTCCCCCATGCCCTCCCTTCAGCAAATCAGATCACCCCTTAATTCTTCTCCTTCCCACCTATACGTAGAAACTTAAACAGGAATCTCCCGTGGTAAGGACTGTTCAACATTGGTCTGACCAACTGATTGTTTTGATCACGTGGACTGGGATATGTTCCAGGTTGCCTCAGAAATGCAAGGCCTCACATGGATATTTACAAAATAGAGTTTGAACTTCACCGAGTTCACCCCATTAGTTTGCACTGTATAAGCAACATATCAGTCCCTTGTCAATGCAACAAACCAAAACAAATCTAACTTTGCAAGATTGAGTATGTGATTTTGTTGTAGGCAGAGCCAGAGCTCAAAGGAGTCTAATTCTATTGGCTGGGGTAGCCCACGAGAGGCTTTTCTGATAAACACAGGTTGATATTCTTTGCTAGTTAGCGATTTATTAGCACAGTTTTAGCTAAGTATAGGTCAGCAATGGGGAGTCACTGCTTTCTACAAGAGAACAAAAGGTGAAGGCTACCTTTTAAGCTGTCTTTGAAAAGACAGTCAGGTAAAAAGCTTAATGTCTTAAAAGGGTAGTGTTGTATTTTGAGACAATGTGTTGAAATGTGAAAATAAGCCAATAGGCAGAGGGGTAGCCTATATTGTCTAATTCGCTGTATGGTAATAATTACTTTTATTTTGTAAAGTGGTTTCTTGCATCATACAGCACAATACAGTTTACTCACCTATTTGGCCCATGGCTTAATCATCAATTAACACCAAGCCATTCATAATGTAAAAACGTTATAAAAAAAAAAAGTATCATGTTGGCCTGCATTGAACGCCACATATTGGCTACTGTAGGCTATATCATAGAAATCAAAAGCTAGTTTCACAAGCTAATGCTAACTAGCGTTAGTGCAAGGACTGGAAGTCTATGGTATCTGCTGGCGGCAATTTGGACAGCAAGTGTGCATCGTCTCAATGCTTATTTTAGCCAAAACCCTTTCCCTCAAATTATCACTATCAGACACACACACAAGAGCAAGTGGCCACTCAACTGCAGTAGATTGAACTTCATTTCCCCCGAGCAGTCATACTGAAATAGGATCATATTCTGCATTGTGAATTCACATGGAACTTTATCAATCTTCCTTATAGTTTAACAGAAAAACACAAAAACTAATTTGTGGTTTAAAGTGGTGACAAACTGTGGCATGCATGTAAAATGTCATTACATGGTGTTGCAGTGTGAGATGCTACTGTGAAATATTGCGTTCAGCCTGGGGACGCACAATCCAGAGCTATTTTGTAAATATCCATGTAGATCAGAAAAGGCTTTGGTGAAAAGATTGGAGCAAAGCACACAGGAAAACTTGTTATGGTAAGACTAGGAGAGATATTTAGATATTGACTGAAGAGTTCTGATAAAACTAAGCAACACTTTGTACACATTCGTCACCACTCAAGATAGATAGTTATCCAAGACCACATTTCCTGAGCTCGGTCCTCAGGATCCCAAGGGATGCACGTTTTGGTTTTTGCCCTAGCACTACTCAGCTGATTCAAATGATCAAAGCTTGATGATTAGTTGATTATTTCAAATCAGCTGTGTAGTGCTAGGGCAAAAACCAAAACATGCACCCTTTGGGATCCCGAGGACAGAGTTTGGGAAACCCTGGTCTAAGATTTAGAAACCTGGAATATTTTGAGCAAAGTAGGGCTGTAGATTTATAGAGTCTCGTATAAATCTTCCCTCCATGAAGGAAGGATGCATTTTGAAGTATTCCTAGAAAGCTGAAGAGTACATCAACAACACATACAATAAACAACAAACAGCTGATCACTGGAACAGATCTCCCTCTGGAGTTTCCTTTGTACAAATGCTATACAACATCCAAACCTTATTTATACATTTGTCTCTATTTTAACCTTAGAATTACACTTCTGAAGAGCAGGCCAGAGTTGCCAATAACCAATCAGAGTGTTCTGTAATAGTGTATCATGCACTAACATGAAATATACATATGGTATAGCCTTTGTATCCCTTTTCTCAGACGCTGAAGTTTCTAATGCTTTCTGATCATGGCTATAAGGGATCCAGCTTTTTTATTTTTGCATTTTAGCTAACTCTAACCCTTTTCCTAACCTTAACTTAATTATCCTAACCTGCTTCTGGAAAGTCAAAACTGACTAAATGTGGTTTCTTTCTAGCCATGAACATGGAATCTAGTGTAAACCAGATGGGAGGCAAAGGAAGACGATGAAGTGAATGAGTTTGATGGCGAGGGGAGACTAAGTTAATAAATAATGTTTTTGGTGACAATCAGCTTTAAATTCAGCATATTTTGCAGTAAGTACTAGGGTAGTGAATTAATCTGTAAACTAGCAAGGAAACTAAGCCTACAATTAAAGCTGGAAGCTACCGGTATCGTCTTGCATTGGAAAAGAAAGAGTTCTAGCCTGTATGGACATTGTTTTGCGAAAAGTAAGGAACAGTTTTGACATTTCTACATGCAGTGTTATATTATTCAAGTGTTAACTTCTGTGCAGCATGAGTGGCGACTGGGGAGCTAATGCAGCCCAGACAGCTCTAGCAATGAATTAAGTGGAGAAGGCTCTATGTGCTATAATGGGGCTGCACTGATAGACAGACAGACTTGATCCTCTCAATCACATGAGACAGTTGACAGAAGTCCTCTGAGACAGAATAAAAATATTCCAAAACGTGCATCATGATGTTTTCAAAACGGCACTAAAGTCACAGAAAAATATTATCCTGAATACAAAGTGTTGTTTGGGGCAAATCCAATACAACACATTACTGGTTACCACTCTCCATATTTTCAAGCATAGGGGTTGCTTGCATCATGTTATGGGCATGCCTGTAATCATTAAACTCCTCAGTCCTTTTCAGGATAAAAAAATAAAATCTACTTTAAGCACAGGCAAACTCCTAGAGGAAATGCTGGTTCAGTCTGCTTTCCACCAGACACAGAGATTAATTAACCTAAAACAAGGCCAAATCTATACTGGAGTTGTTTACCAAGAAGACAGTGAAGGTTCCAGAGTGGCCGAGTTACAGTTTTGACTTAAATCTGCTTAAAAATCTATGCCAAGCAATAAACAATCAATTTGGCAGAGCTTGAATAATGTTTGAAAGAATAATGGGCACAATCCAGGTGTGGAAAGCTCGTAGAGACAAATCTCTGCCACGGGTGATTCTAACATGTATTGATTGACTCAGGGGTTTTTACAAATGTTAGCACTTCGACAGAGTATTTTGTGTAGATCGTTGAAAAAAACAAAAAAACTAATACATTTTAATCCCACTTTGTAACACAACAAAATGTGGAGAAAGTCAAGAGGTGTGAACACGTTCTGAAGAAAGGCATCCAGACAGAAAAGACAGGCCATTGGATAGTTATTAATCCTGATGATCTTATTGCCAGGCACACTAATCCTTCCTCTGGGACACCAGCTAAAAAGACCCTGCTCAATAGGACCAGGTCAGGAGGACAGACAGACACGTTCCAGTTAAAGGCCCTAGTTACTGTCCATGGTTAAGCATGCTCCTGATGCTACTAGATGCTAGCACAGAGCCCATGCTCAGCATTCAGCCAGGCAGCAGCTTGTGGATTAGAGGTGGAGCCAGGAGTATCCTGGAGGATTTCCCTCGCAGGCTCACCCAGGCTTTCCCCAAAGATGCACTGTGTGTTATGGTGAGGGAGAATCAGTGTAGAAGACCCATGAGCTACCTGAGTCCCAGGATAAGCTCAGAGCTAGGGTTAGAGCTGAGAGAAACACAGACCGAGAGAGAAATAGGGAGCGAGACGGACCAAGAGGTCCATTTGATAATTACGATAAGCATTGGGAGAAAAAACACCCAATATAAAATCTACATACAGAATCTGCAGATATCCTAAATATCCAAAAGAAAGTACAAAATAATGCATGCAGAGCGGAACTCGGAAGATTACCTTTAAATGTAAATATAAAGAGAAGGACACCAACATTTTGGCACCATTTGAAATTAAGCACCAAAACAATTGGAAACCCAAAACAACCCTAATATAATCCAAACACATGGGGAAATTAATCATTGTTACAGAAATGAAAACCTATTTGAGAAAATGAAACAAAAACACAGAATAAACTAAATTGCAATTTTTCCCTCAAAAGAGAATACAAATTAGCAGAATATCTCTACTCTCTCAGACACAAAACAGAGAGATTCTCACCATGTACAGGCTCAGACCACTAATTGGCTATAAGAAACAGACACCCAAAAAGGAGTCTCTGTGGTCACGGCACAACAGAGGTGGAGACAGAAATGCACTTTTTCCTCTACTGTGAGAAATCCTCCCAAATATCCCAAACAATTCCCAACTTCTGTTAATTTACTAATTACATAAAGCTGGGAATTATTCTGGGTAAGGGAGAAACCAAACATTACTGCCAGTATATGAATGACATAGCCAGTATAGGAGTGCCATTAATTCCCTGAAGACAGCGATAGATAGCGAGCGCGACACAGCGAGCGACCGAAAACGACACAGCGAGCGAGAACGACACAGCGAGCGAGCGAGAACGACACAGCGAGCGAGCGAGCACGACACAGCGAGCGAGCGAGCACGACACAGCGAGCGAGCGAGAACGACACAGCGAGCGAGCGAGAACGACACAGCGAGCGAGCGAGAACGACACAGCGAGCGAGAACGACACAGCGAGCGAGCGAGAACGACACAGCGACAGAGAGATCCAGAACATTCAATCAAACTAAATCAGAATAAACCAAATTACAACAGGGGGCGGCAGGTAGCCCTGTGGTTAGAGTGTTGGACTGGTAAGAGAAAGGTTGCAAGATCGAATCCCCGAGCTGACAAGATAAACATCTTTCGTTCTGCCCCTGAACACGGCTGTTCTGGGGCAGAACCCACTGTTCCTAGGCCGTCATTGAAAATAAGAATTTGTTCTTAACCGACTTCCGTAGTTAAATAAAAGTCAAACAAAACTACATTGCTTATTGGGAAACACAAGCAACAGTACACCGTGGCTAACTATTTGACCATAGTTATTGATCAAAACCTTAGAAAAACATTGACAAAGTACAGGCTCAGTGAGCACAGCCTTGCCATTGAGAAGGGTAGACGCAGGAAAGGCTGTGTAACCATTGCACAACAGCAGAACTCGAGACAGAGCTGCATTTCCTGACAAAATGTCAAAAATATAAAACAATTAGAGTGTAATTTCCCCAAATTTTATACCCTTATTCAAGGTTTCAAAGACCTCTGATGAGAGTAGACTACCCGTCCTGTTGGGGGAGGACGCAGAGAGCTGTGGGTTGGCAGCACACTACATTGCTGCCTGACATAAGATGAGGGACAGTGTCTGACAGACCAATCAACCTACACATGTCCTTTACTGTATGCTTATTGTATGGTTATTTTGACCCTTGGTTATTGTTGTTACTGTTCCTTTGTTAACAATTTTGATTCTTATTATTTTCATATTGTAAATATCCAAAGCAAACTTTGGCAATATGTACATTGCTACGTCATGCCAATAAAGCAAATTGAGACAGCGAGCGAGACAGCGAGACAGGTCCGTAAGGGGAGAGGTCTGGCCTTACCTACTGAACATGACCCCTAGGATTTACTGAGAGTCAGGCCTGTATCAGAGAGATGGGGGTGATGGAGAGATCTGTTGCTGTGGGGGTTATTAGATAACAAACAAGAGGCTCACTCACTCCTCCGAGACTGATAGTTTGTGTCCATTGGTGTCATAATCCAAACACAGAAAAACAATGGGGGTGCATCACACTGAAAACAGCTTTATACATTTACACTGCTGGGTTCAGAGTCAGGCCCCACAGTCCAGTCAGTTTTCTACCCCAGGATAAACGTAGTAGAGCGAGAGAGAAGACATCCATACATCCCCCAAGGCATCGGCGATGGGAGATCTGCCATACTCACGGACAATCCATCATGCTAATGTGATGTCCCCCCAATCTCTGACCAGTATAATTTTCAGAGAAATCATAACCTTGCTTCGCTCACACCCACCTTTGCAAAAGTATCAAAACCCCCATAGCCTTGGCCGCCATCTCGAAAGTAGGCCTAGCTCTTTCCAATAGGCCCTAGGTTTCCTGGTGTTAACAGGCTAAGGAGTTGCTAGCATAACAAAAGGGTTCTCTGACAGAAGGAAACAGCTGAGTGGGATGGCTAGTTTGGCTACCCAGGTAAACCAGTGACTGCTCCTTGCCACACCTCACTCAAATAAGAGGGACAGGGAATAGGCAGACTGTAGGTACATAAGCTAGTCCATGAATTTGAAAGTTGTTTCTCTAGCCCAATCTCGCAGCATTTTACCAAAACAGTGATTGGGTGGCTGCTGTGTTATTGTTTCAACTGTGGATTGCCGCTTTAATGCTTAGCCAGTTGTTTCTGATCAGTAAAAGAGATTAAATGAGGATAGAGGGGGAGGAGACAGGGTTTTGGAATGGAACTTAGGCTAGGCACCAAAACAATAACAATATCAGTTTACTCCATTGACCCACAGGTGCTTGGTGTTTCTCTGACAATGTGGCCGGCAGACAGCTTCCTCCTTGGGCGTAAGGACAGAAGACAGCCAAGCCACCAGGCAGCACTGGGAGAGGACAGAGGTCGGGGACAACAAAAACAACAGTATCAGATTCCAAAAGGAGAAGCCATGAAAGGCCTATCCACTGCATGTTTGAGTTGCCAAACATAATTAAAAGTAGTCTATTGTCCCCGGGGGGGCAATTCATTTTTCAGCACGTAGTAAAAACACATTGAACACATGACAATAATTACACAAAAAAACAATAAATACAGCAATATGTACACAGCTAACTGTACTACTACAGCTTATTGAGAAAGTAGCTGGATTTTTAACAGCAAGCAGAACGGTCCAAGAACAGGCAATTCGCTAGCTTAAGGGAGGGAGAGAAGGGAACAGTTCTTGATCTCTGCCATCTTTGGAAACATTTTGCATTTAGATTTAGTCTCGATATGGGCAATTCAAGACAATGTGTAGTGTCGTGCTCAGCTTTTGACAAGGTGGTGGTTGTGCAAAATGTTTGTGATTGTGGGAATAGACCACCACCTCTTGGGGATGGTGGAGGCCGCAAAGTGTGTGTGTGTGTGTGTGTGTGTGTGTGGGGGGGGGGGGGGGGGAATTTGGAGACTAAATCCCAGCAGGATCTTGCTACTGTAACAGGAAAGCTCTGGGCAGGCCAGGGTTGCTACTTAGCCTAACTACTTCCTGTATGATAGATTAGAGCAGAGTGGGGCTATCGCCTGGCTCTGTCAGGCCATCTCTCCCTCTATGGTTGTGAAGGGTTCTGACCAATGGACAAGGCTGCTTCACAGTCACGACTCAATCCATGTGCTACCTCTGATTTGTCATGGCAACACGATAGGGAAGATGAAGCATGAACAGCTAACAATGCGGGATATTTGAGACATTTCCTGCTCTTTAGGGAGAAAGGGAGACCATCTGATCATCTTTCTCTTTGTAGGCAGCAAAGACCCTTATTCCAAACCAAAGACAATTCTGGGAAGGCTCTGCATCCGTCCAGAAAGCCCCTAAACACAAGGAGAGCAGAGTGGAGGGGAGGTTAAGAAGCAAAATTACACAGGAAGTCACATCCTGTGATAAATCGCATCCGTTTCCTAACAAACCCCCTGTCCGTGCCATTGTCAAACACAGACCATCTTTCTCTGGGGCCTCATTATAAACATTGCATACCCACAAAATACAGTTGAATTCGGAGGTTTACATACACCTTAGCCAACTACATTTAAACTCAGTTTCACAATTACTGACATTTTATCCTAGTAAATTGTCCCCGTCTTAGGTCAGTTAGGATCACCACTTTATTTTAATAATGTGAAATGTCAGAATAATTAGTAGAAAGAATTATTTATTTCAGCTTTTATTTCTTTCATCACATTCGCAGTGGGTCAGAAGTTTACATACACTCAATTAGTATTTGGTAGCATTGCCTTTAAATTGTTTAACTTGGGTCAAACGTTTCAGGTAGCCTTCCACAAGCTTCCCACAATAGGTTGGGTGATATTTGGCCCATTCCTCCTAACAAAGCTGGTGTAAATGAGGCAGGTTTGTAGGCCTCCTTGCACGAACACGCTTTTTCAGTTCTGCCCACACATTTTCTATTGGATTGAGGTCAGGGCTTTGCGATGGCCACTCCAATAACTTGACTTTGTTGTCCATAAGCCATTTTGCCACAACTTTGGAAGTATGCTTGGGGTCATTGTCCATTTGGAAGACCCAAGCTTTAACTTGCTGACTGATCTCTTGAGATGTTGCTTCAATATATCCACATAATTTTCCTCCCTCATGATGCCACATATTTTGTGAAGTGCAACAGTCCTTCCTGCAGCAAAGTACCCCCACAACATGATGCTGCCACCACCGCGCTTCACAGTTGTGATGGTGTTCTTCGGCTTGCAGGCTTCCCCTTTATCATCCAAACATAACGATGGTCATTATGGCAAAACAGTTCTAGACCAGAGGATATTTCTCCAAAAAAGTACAATCTTTGTCCCCATGTGCAGTTGCAAACCATAGTCTGGCTTTTTTATAGCAGTTTTGGAGCAGTGGTTTCTTCCTTGCTGAGCAGCCTTTCAGGTTATTTCGATAAAGGACTCGTTTTACTGTGGATATAGATACTTTGTGCCCGTTTCCTCCAGCATCTTCACAAGGTCCTTTGCTGTTGTTCTGGGATTCATTTGCACTTGTCGCACCAAAGTACGTTCATCACTAGGAGACAGAACTGAGCGGTATGGCGGCTGCGTGGTCCCATGGTATTTATACTTGTGTACTATTGTTTGTACAGATGAACGTGGTACCGTCAGGCGTTTGGAAATTGCTCCCAAGGATGAACCAGAATTGTGAAGGTTTACAATTTTTTTCCTGAGGTCTTGGCTGATTTCTTTTGATTTTCCCATGATGTCAAGCAAAGGACGCTCTGAGTTTGAAGGTAGGCCTTGAAATACATCCACAGGGACACCTCCAATTGACTCAAATGATGTCAATTAGCCTATCAGAAGCTTCTAAAGCCATTACATAATTTTCTGGAATTTTCCAAGCTGTTTAAAGGCACAGTCAACTTAGTGTATGTAAACTTCTGACACACTGGAACTGTGATACAGTGAAATAATCTGTCTGTAAACAATTACTTGCACAAAGTAGATGTCCTAACCGACTTGCCAAAACTATAGCTTGTTAACAAGACATTTGTGGAGTGGTTGAAAAACGAGTTTTAATGACTCCAACCTAAGTGTATGTAAACTTCAACTGTATACATGCGCCAGTTCGTTGCCTTGTGCAAATGTATTTGACATTTTGCAGGATGAAATCTCAAGATGCACCATTTCATTTTCAAGAGTACACTTTTTCCAGCAATGAGGAGTTCATATTCCCCAAGTAGCCATACAACAAATTACCACGCACATCTCATTTAATTGGGCCTATTATATAGGCTAATATCATTTAAAGTGTTTGCTCTATACATCCGAAAAGGGAGCACAGTTGACAACACAGTAGAATTTAACAGGCTACCACTGTAAAATGGCCTACTGTTGTTTAAAAAAAAATCTGAGTAGACAATGTTTCAGAATTCAGGGACAGTGCAGCATATTTAGGTTCGGGAAACAGTAAATGCAAAACATTGAATTCAAACAATCCGTTTAAAGGTCCACAACAATTTGCTATTGTTTTTGTCTTTCAGAAACAGCCAGCTACAGCAAATGACACAAGAAAACATTCTGCCAACACCTCCAAAGGCATTTGATCATGTTTGCAATTGCCATTTCCTTTAGACAGCCTACCGTCTTGGCCTAATTCCAATGCTTCCGAAGTATACAGCAAATAAGGGCGTTATTGTCACCATAAAAAGGTGAATAATGGGCGTTATTCATGCAGAGTTATAATGCTCGTTCAGTTTTTCTGATTTATAACGGGAGACGTGTATGTATGGCGTGTGCCAAGTTTATGAATCTCAATATTTTTGTGCATGCAGTCTTTTCAGAAACAGAGCATGCAGACATTTAGTTTAAAAATGTACCCAACGTTTATAAATGAAGCACCGAATTGGACAGGTTTGTCAGGGGGGAAACTGTCCAAAACACAACAACGTAATTGACCACTCAAACCTCCCATTCTGATTGGAGTACTGGGAAAACCTAGTCACCGCTTTTTAAAGGAAATGTCAGTTGTTAAGGCCAATACATCTCAAATCGCTAACTAACGCCCCCATACTACAAACATACCCAGGCAGACCTTTGCTTCCACATTCAAATCCCAAATAAATACATCCGACTTTTAAATAGTGTCTACTCATTAAAAAGACATCAAAATAAAAAAGGGCAAAGAGGGCAACTACTTTGACATTGCATACATGGCTTATAAATACCCCACCAACCCCCGCAAAAAAAAAAATTCAGGGCGCGGGCTCCTCATACGCAATATATTTTCCAAGAAGGGAGTAGTCGATGGCAGGCACAGAGAAAGAAAGTGAACTAAAGACGGAAAGAAAAAAGAGAGGGTTAGAGCTGAAGCAGGCAGCAGGAGGTATTGGAATGACGGCACTGCAGTGTCCACATGCCAAACCCTGGAAGTCATTTCCTGCTCCCCAGAAGACTTTTATGGAATTCTAGAGCAGTGGCTCACATCATACACATCCCCTCTACCCCCCCCCCCCCCCCCCCCCCCCTCATCCCCACCTCCCTTCTACCCCCCCCACTCATCCCCACCTCCCCTTCCTCTGAGCCAGCCCTGCGCCACTCTATCCCTTACAACACAGCTCTAGGATCAGCTTAACCCCCTTGAATACTAGCCATATGCATTAGGAAGAGGAAGGGAAACAAATGTCTAGGTGCAGTTGAATCCTACTCCCCTCTCCTCCAAGCTTTCCACCTCCCTCAGAAATCACTCAGAGTACTGTGTATTGGTAAAGGAACTTCCTCACAACCCCTAAATCGAATGGTTTGGCTTTTCTAACAAACCCTATTCCTGGAACTCTGATACACAACCCAAATACATTGTGCAGGAGAAATCTACAGTGTGTTTGCATACACTTGGAAATGCCCACACTTGTCTATATAAAAGTCCCACAGTTGACAGTGCATGTCAGAGCAAAAACCAA
Organism: Oncorhynchus clarkii lewisi; assembly: GCF_045791955.1. Classification (NCBI taxonomy): domain Eukaryota; kingdom Metazoa; phylum Chordata; class Actinopteri; order Salmoniformes; family Salmonidae; genus Oncorhynchus; species Oncorhynchus clarkii. The sequence continues at coordinate 37,030,684 of NC_092165.1, forward strand.
GCCATGAGGTCGAAGGAATTGTCCGTAGCGCTCCAAGACAAGATTGTGTTGAGGCACAGATCTGGGGAAGGGTACCAAAAAAATGTCTGCAGGATTGAAGGTCCCCAAGAACACAGTGGCCTCTATCATTCTTAAATGGAATGAGACTGGTACCACCAAGACTATTCCTCGAGCAGCCCGCCCAGCCAAACTGAGCAATCGGGGTTGAAGGGCCTTGGTACGGGAGGTGACCAAGAACTGATGGTCATGCTGACAGAGCTCCTCTGTGGAGATGGGAGAACCTTCCTGACAGACAACCATCTCTGCAGCACTCCAATCAGGCCGTTATGGTCGAGTGGCCAGATGAAAGCCACTCCTCAGTAAAAGGAACGGCAGCCCGCTTGGAGTTTGCCAAAAGGCACCTAAAGACTCTCAGACCATGAGAAACAAGATTCTCTGGTATGATGAAACCAAGATTGAACTCTTTGGCCTGAATGCCAAGTGTCACAGCTGGAAGAAACCTGTCACCATCCCTATAGTGAAGCATGGTGGTGGCAGAAATCATGCTGTTGGGATGTTTTTCAACGGCAGGGACTGGGCGACTAGTCAGGATTGAGGTAAAGATGAACGGGGCAAACTACAGAGAGATCCTTGAAGTCCTGAGCGCTCTGGAGCAGGTTCAGGGACAAAGGTTCACCTTCTAATAGGACAACGACTCTAAGCACACACCCAAGACAAAACGCGGGACTCAGAATGTCCTTGAGTGGTCCAGCCAGAGCCAGGACTTGAACCCAATCGAACATCTCTGGAGAGACCTGAAAATAGCTGTGCAGCTATGCTGCCCATCCAACCTGACAGAGCTTGAAAGGATCTGCAGAGACGAATGGGAGAAACTCCCCAAATACCTGTGTGCCTAGCTTAAAGGGTCATACCCAAGAAGACGAGGCTGTAATCACTGCCAAAAGGTGCTTCAACAAAGTATTGAGGAAAGGTTCTGAATACTTACAGTACCAGTCAAAAGTTTAGACACACCTACTCATTCAAGGTTTTTTTTATTTTTATTTACTATTTTCTACATTGTAGAATAATAGTGACAACATCAAAACTATCACACATGGAATCATGTAATAACCAAAAAGTGTTAAAGTCTAAATATATTTTAAATTTGAGATTCTTCAAAGTAGCCTCCATTTGCCTTGATGAAAGCGTTGCACACTCTTGGCATTCTCTCAATCAGCTTCACCTGTAATTATTTTCCAACAGTCTTTAAGGAGGTCCCACATATGCTGAGCACTTGTTTTCTGATTTTCCTTCAATCTGCGATCCAACTCATCCCAAACCATCTCAACTAGGTTGAGGTCGGGTGATTGTGGAGACCAGGTCATCTGATGCAGCACTCCTTCACTCTCCTTGGTTAAATAGCCCTTACACAGCCTGGAGGTGTGTTGGGTCATTGTCCTGTTAAAAAACAAACGAAGTTTAAACCAGATGGGATGCAGGATGCTGTGGTACCCATGCTGATTAAGTGTGCCTTGAATTCTAAATAAAATCACAAACAGTGTAACCAACATAGCACCCCCACACCTCTTCCTCACTTCACAGTGGGAACCTCACATGCGGAGATCATCTGTTCACCTACTCGGAGTCTCACAAAGAGACAGCGATTGGAATCAAAAATCTCAAATTTGGTCTCATCGGATCAAAGGACAGATTTCTACTGGTCTGATGTATATTGCACATGTTTCTTGGCCCAGGCAAGTCTCATCTTATTATTGGTGTCCTTTAGTGGTGGTTTCTTTGCAGCAATTCAACCATGAAGGCCTGATACACACAGTCTCCTCTGAACAGTTGATGTTGAGATGTGTCTGTTACTTGAACTCTGTGAAGCATTTATTGGGCTGCAATTTCTGAGGCTGGTAACTCTAATGAACTTATCCTCTGCAGCAGAGGTAACTCTGGGTCTTCCTTTCCTGTGGCGGTCCTCATGAGAGCTAGTTTCATCATAGCGCTTGATGGTTTTTGCAACTGCACTTGAAGAAACTTTCAAAGTTCTTGAAATTTTCCAGATTGGCTGACCTTCATGTCTTAATGATGGACTGTTGTTTCTCTTTGCTTATTTGAGCTGTTCTTGCCATAATATGGACTTGGTCTTTTACCGAGTGGGTCTATCTTCTGTATCCCACCCCTACCTTGTCACGACAACTGATTGGCTCAAACGCATTAAGGAAAGAAATTCCAGAAATGAACTTTATAGACACGAATGTCTTGGGCGTGGCGTAGCATTTGGACTGAGCAAGGAGTCTGTGACCACGGCTGGCAAGCGAGCTGCATCACATATGCCAAAAATAGCATTGCGGGACTGTGGTTGGGTTCTAGACCAGTTCTTGCGGGAGCTGGTGGGAGTCGGACAGAAAGCCAGCGGGAGCTGGTGGGAGTCGGACAGAAAGCCAGCGGGAGCGGGCGGGAGTCGGACAGAAAGCCAGCGGGAGCGGGCGGGAGTCGGACAGAAAGCCAGCGGGAGCGGGCGGGAGTCGGACAGAAAGCCAGCGGGAGCTGGTGGGAGTCGGACAGAAAGCCAGCGGGAGCGGTCGGGAGTCGGACAGAAAGCCAGCGGGAGCTGGCGGGAGTCGGACAGAAAGCCAGCGGGAGCTGGCGGGAGTCGGACAGAAAGCCAGCGGGAGCTGGCGGGAGTCGGACAGAAAGCCAGCGGGAGCTGGCGGGAGTCGGACAGAAAGCCAGCGGGAGCTGGCGGGAGTCGGACAGAAAGCCAGCGGGAGCTGGCGGGAGTCGGACAGAAAGCCAGCGGGAGCTGGTGGGAGTCGGACAGAAAGCCAGCGGGAGCTGGTGGGAGTCAGACAGAAGGCCAGCGGGAGTCAGACAGAAAGCCAGCGGGAGCTGGTGGGAGTCGGACAGAAAGTCAGCGGGAGTTGGTGGGAGTCGGACAGAAAGCCAGCGGGAGCTGGCGGGCGCGGTATGAAAAGCTGCGGGATGAAGAAATCCGTCCCTCACAGACCTCTAGATGGAGGCGATGTCTGGTGTTGAAATGTTCTCAGGACGTGGCAAACGATGGTTTATGGTGTGAAACTGAGCAGCTCATGGTTGAGTGTAAAATCAAGTTGGACCAAGTTGGACAATTAGTGCAACTCATAAACCCGAAGTTGATCGTGAACCATAATCTAATAGAAGTTCTACAGATAAAGCTAGACTTTCTACAATGGTTTATATAATACAGTATGACAATTGTTCTATCTTCATCAAATAAAGCTGACTGCTAATGTTGTTATGTTGGATGTTTGTTTCCCCTTCTTCGATTCCAACAGAAAGCTTTCAAAGGAAGCACTCTATTACTCTGTTATTTTTCAATGTCCAAAGCCAGCAGACACAAACAAGTGAAGTAGTGAGTGAGGGGGCAATCAGAGGGGGGGGGTGATCAATTATGCAGCCTTAAATACAGCTCTCCTCTCTGCAGGCTGAAGGAGAATGAAGGCTGTAATCAATAGCAAAGTGCTTTCCTGGCATTTCAGTTTAATCCATCATCCTGGAGCTCCTGCTCCCCATCTGAGACTCAGAGATAGGAGGAAGACCACTGCTTATAGAAGGAGATGGAGGGCTGAGGGATAAGACATAGAACACACACACACGGACAGCACTCGCAAATGGACATGAACAGCACACACACGGACATGCATGATGCAGACATGCCACGGCCCACTATATATCATAAAAAATACAATAAATAAGACAACTGCTGGTAAAAAAAACAAGTGCTGTGCTTTGAATAATAACTGTGAACAATAGCTGTGAAACCATCATGAGAGGTCTTGGGATCTTAATTTAGTATGTGTGTGTGACACAATGCAGCGTAAGGCATGCCAAAGATTGTCCCACAAACAGAAACACAAGGACGTCCTTTGTGTCTGTGACAGAGGACATGCATGCCAGAAGTGTGTGGCACCTAAGTGTCCCCCAGCATGTGTTTCGTGTGTTCACTACCTTCAAAAAGTGCCCTACAAAAGAGCCTGCATACTACAAGACAACTATAGGACTCGCATCGCATCCAACCAAACAGCGAATCCATATGTGTACATGTAACTAGAGCACCTGAGAACAGTTCAGAGGGGTCTGTTCTGAACTATTCAACAATGTCACGAGTGAGAAAGGTGGGTGGACTGAGGCATGAAAGCAGGTCACTTACAGTTGGGGAAAAGCACAAAGAGGTGGCGCCTACACCAGTGTCACATGAGAGGGGAGGGGGATGCCCATGTCAGTTTCATCATGTGAGGGTCCCATGCTCCCACTCAAGTTCAAAGCCAACCTGTTGATTTCCACCCAAAACTCTGATCATACTTGATCATCACATTGATGCAACTGACTAACCAGTTTCTCTGTTGGTCATAGGTACAGTATTCCGAGCAACAGGCCAATGTACTGTACCTGAAAAAGGTAGTGAGTAGTGGTGACTGGAGTGACTAGTCATGTGTGAAGTCTACAGAGGGGCTGGGTTAATGATTACAATCAAAAACAACCTGACTAAACCTATTTTAATGTGAAAACAATCAACCAACCAGTAAACTGTGGGGAGTGTTTTAGGACAGCCATGGCAGCTACTTAAACTCCTCAACCCTCACGTGAGTGTAATCAAAACAAATAATAGTTTAAGAAGTCAATATGAATGGAGTGACTAGTAACTAGTTAGCCCAGCGGCAGTGCTTTTACTGTAATCAAGAGATAATGAAGACACTGGTGATGTTGCCAATGGGGAGTCTTGTGTGCGTCTCCTCACATACAAACTAGGCCTACTCCACTCACATAGTGTTGTTTTGGTTCAGTGTGACCAGAACAACCACCAGTCATGGTCAGCCGAACCAAGCTATTCTAATCCATGGCCATCAAACCACTGGAATCTACTGGCGATAACTCAAAAGACCAACAGGTAGCCAGAGGTAGTCAGGACCATGCATAATATGATTCCTGCAGACTGAGAAAAGTACCATGAACACACAACCTATTGACTAATATTAAGAGCAGTGAAAGAGTTCAATATTTCAACAAGCTGGACAACCCCCTTCAAACACACACACCCTTGTCCTGGAACAAAGAATCCAGGCCTTCAGAAGAGTGAGGATTGCATACACAGCTTCATACAACCACACACATTCATGTCTTCCCACATGGTGCAGCAGCAATGAAGATTATGAGCCTGGTTTAAATGCAGCACAGACGACCACAGGGAACAAAGGCCCCAATTATCCTGAGCTTTAACAGGAGGGCTAAACAGGGAAACGGGCAGGCCAGGGAATAAAACTTTGTGCAATGGAGGAAAGTTGGGTATTCGGGTGCATTTGACATGCTGTCAAGACCCAAACTGCACTGCCACCATGACCCTTTTCCACCATGAAACAAGTCAGTGTTCCACTGCCTCAGAGAGCTCTTATGCCCACTCTCCATTCAGTCTCTCTCACTCAGAATCTTGTGACATGGCAGCATAATTCCATTGGAAGTGGTTGACTTGATGCTGCTTCTCATGTGCTAGAATATTTGAGAAGTTATAGTGTGTCCATATAAAACATTACTGGCTAGATAGATTCTGAATTCCCACTTAAGCCAATACAGTAGCCTGTATCTTTCATACATGTCACTCACTGGTTACAGGTTGCTATTATCTGTTAATGTGTTTACCGGAACTGGCATTCCAGTGGTCAGTTGAGTAACAATGTTTCAAACAAAGATATTTACTGTTCCACAAATATGACAAGGTAACTGCCATAGAGAACCCATCTGCAGATGGGAGGTAAAGGGGCTAGTCAACCACAGAAGGAAAACAAATGTTGAATAGAAGCATAAAACAACATGGGGAAATAAAAATCATTGACATAAATCAAAAAGGGCCAAAACATTATTTATATTCCAAAAGGTTTGAATGCTATGGGACATAAAAACAGAACATGTAGGCACATTTTCAGCAGATCTGTACTAAAAGGAGTGTGACACCATTAAACATCTCTCACCGAGTTTCTCCGCGAGTTTGAGCATGACCCCACCAACGTGGATCTCGCCGGTGACCCTCAAAGACACATCCCTGTGGAGGTCTGTCACGTGCATCTTCAGTTCCCACGTCCCGTCGGCATAGCAGCCATCGGGCATCCTTATACCGTCCAGCGCCATCCTGCCACAAATCATAACAATTAGGAAAAATTGCCCAATATTAAACATTGTTCCATTCAACTGGTAGGAAAAATGCAAACCTGTTACCCTGGTGCATAGGCTACATTCATTTAGTTTGTCATATGCAGGCTGAAAGTGACTTGAGGACGCACAGGACCCTCACCACCATAGCCGATCAGTGTTAGTGTTTTGATTTGGGAAAATGTTGCGCTTCCATAACTTCAACAGTGTGTTTCCTTGAATCTAAGTCAAATGTATAAGTTATCTTATAAGCCATTTGAAGAATGCTTGTGATATCACTATGCTTGTTTGGAATTAACAGGACGCAGTCAATTATTCAATAACCAAATGAGAACAAAGGGTAGGCTTCAGGCCTAGTTATGGCAAACAATAACACTTCCAATTTGTGTGTTCATCTGCTTTTTCTAACGGTAAAGAGAGCCATTCAAAATATGAAGTTGATTACGTAAGCAGCCCCATGCAAGAACTCCTGAGCACACAATATGGTCAACCAGTAAAACATGCCCATAAATTAACTAAATTAAGTTTCATTAAGTAAAAAGGAAGTTAAAACACATGAATCCTAATTTATTTACCAGATATAACCAGTCTTTTAATGCGCAGTAGGTGTACAAAACTCAATTCCTAGCAGCAGAGTGAGCAAAATACTGACTAGGCTACATTTATTGCGAGCTGGGAGGACGAACATTTAAATCAGTTTGTGTCCACTCACCTTCTCAAATACACCAAGCCAAATCCAAAAAGCCACTAAAACTTCCGAGGATTCGATAGTCAACACGTTTTTTTCTTCTAAATCATGTATCTAGGTCTGTTCAAAGAGAAAATCCCAAAGAACTCGTCCAAGTGAAGTATCCCAAAAGGTCTCCTCAGGCTTCAGCTAATGGAGTCCAGCCGTCTCTTTTTCGCCCTCCCTCTTTCCACCAGATAACGTCACTCATTGCTCCAGCTCCAATCCGTCTTTTCCTTTCAAATAGTGCAGCAGGGACTCTCTCCCAGCACGATCAGTGCTATCTGGGATCCTTGGAACGTCCCTATGCCACTGAAGTTTAAATATAAAATGGTAAGGGTAGGAGTTAAGGTTAGGGTTGGGACGCCCCAAGGAATCCGGATAGCACGACCCGACCGGTCATCCCCCCTGCTCCTACTATACTTTCTTTATCAGTCATTGGAAGGGAAATGTTACAATGTGACGCGGGAAATTACGCACAATGTAATTTATCATTTTTATTACGATCGGGTCCTTTTCTCGCGGGTATTTTTTGCCTCTAGGCTTGGAGTTTCAATTATGTCCCCAAATACAAACTCTTATTTAGAAATACATTGGAAAAATTAAAATTATGATATTGTCTGTCGTTTTATTCCATGCTTTCATTCATAACTGACTAATTTGAGGAAATGTCAACAGTTTGGTAGGGAATAACAAGGGCATATCCGCTGCTGCATGCCTTTTATGGTAATAGTACGGAGCTTGCGGTGGTACATCCGGTGACCGCTATGGGGCCTACAGAATTGCACACAATTACTCATTTAAAAAACACGTTCTAAAGTCCCATCCAACTATCAAATCCAGAGACGGAGCCCACTGGTCTAAAATACAATGTTGCACTATGTCGCTCTCACTGTAAATATGTTACAAAGTGTCCAGTGTCCAGTCTTAAATACGATTTGGATAGGCCTAGCTACTGCTCATTAATTTTAATTAATAAGGTGTAATGGCAAAATGTAGATTTCCGCCTAAATAGGCATACCCAAAAGTAACTGCTATTAATGTGTAATTACATTATTCTGACATGCAAACATTTGGAAAGAAGACATCTGGGAGACTATGAGGAAAGGATCAGAAGATAGATAGGAGTTACATAGCTTAGAATACACAAGATCAAGTACACACAAAATAACATTTTTTAATTTCATTTTGAAAGTCATCTTTTATTGACAAGCTATACGTGAATTATTGATGACTAGAGCTGGAAACACATCAGATGGCTTCCACACCGTGAACAATATCAGATTTTTTTTTAGAATGATAGACCTACAACAAGAAATGGGCAGCTGTTTTAGTAAGTGGTGTCAAGTGTGGTCACGGGACGTTTCCAAATGTCCCTAAACCTCTCCAAAGGGGCATATGTCTGTAAATGAGATAATTCCAGTGCTATTACATATTTGTAATCCCTAAATGTTATTTGTTCTGTATAAAAACACAATTTATACCATATCAACCTCACGGGTGTTATGGGTATCCAGGGTACATTCAAGTGTCATTTCAATCTCTCCAAAGTGTCAGACTGTGGTAATTGCACTTTTTTTGCACACTGGATGTTAAAAGGTTCTAGCCCTTGCTTTTTCCCACCCAGGTCAACTGCATAGCCCTGGAAAGCATATTTCATTGACTACAATACTGTCAATGTGCCAAAGTAGCCACTACCGTGGAATGGATGCCTACAGCGCATAAGAGGGCAACGTCATATTTTGATGCGCAAAAATATATAGTCACTCGGTGGACATTCGATGTTGCCACTAAGTCATACACCAATAACATTGGTAATATGCTAGATCTGTTCCTACGAGCCTCAGGATTAATTTGATACCTCCCCTGTAGCTATTGCTCAAACACAGACTAAATCCAAGTTTACTGTACCTTGTAAGATGTTTGTAGATAACGTAGCATAAAATAAACATTTTTACTCTGGGGACTGGTGATCAATAACGGTAGGTCACAGGCAGACAAATAAAATATCCTCATGATCTGTGGAGTCCCGGCTTTCGGTGAGTATCAACGTATTCAGTGTTTATTTAGTTTATGCTTCACAACGAAAACCGAAATGTAGGTAGCAATCATCTTGAAATGAGGTCATCGGCTCAGCCTGCCCTTATACATTTGTTTGCCCATATATGGTAGTAAATCACAACAAAGATTTGAAGGCACCGATCAATAGCCAAGATACTCAGCTTTCCGCAGACACCCTGCTTTTGCAGATGAAAGCTACCGTTCTCATACCAGAATGAATTGTATGGAAAAAAATATCTAATAGGGTCCCCAAATATGGGGAATATACATTTAAGAGGTTTTGAATAAAATGTAAACTGTTTATCATAACAGGCATTGTATTTGTTTTCCTGAAATTATGTTCTACCCTCTCCTCTTATCAGACTGACATTTTCTGTTTATTATTTTTCTTGAAGCATAGCTAAATCAAATAAAGAGAGAAACTCTCGCCCCTGTATTTTCATTTCTGATACATCATTCCAAGACCAACATGAGTGTATTGTACACCGTGGGCCTTCAGTTTGAGTCTTTAGCCTAAATGATGAGAAGATTAACAGGCAAGAGTAATGGACGATTGAAGGGCAGAAGAATCAACCCCCTATTGAAATAAAACCCTGTTGAGTCTGTATGGATACCTAGCTATTGGTCATTATAAACAAAATAAATCACATATCAATGTGTGGAATTTGTGTTTTTCTATCCACACACTGACTACACCACTCTAGAGAATGACATATTTATCCAAACTACTTGTTGATGTGCATTCAAAGCCATAGACAGACAAATGGCTAGTTTGGCAAAGATTGAGTTGGTATCCTTTTTTCCCCCATTGCATCTGCTCTTCTGCACAGCAGCATGCACTCCTGCTCCAAGTGGTCAGGGGCAAGGCATGAATCATCTGGGTTTCTGGCTCTCCTCTAGTGTTCTGCTCTTACTAGCTCCAGCAAAGGAATTTGGGCCTCAGACTATGGTCTGCATCAAAGCGATTTATAACCTCTCTCCTGCTGCTCTGAACCCCTAGTCAGAGTCTGGCAGCCAACCCATTGCCTTTTATAGGCTCTGTTTAATTGCAGAGTAAACATTTGGAATCAGATGCAGCGCAGCCAGGAGTGGGGACTGGTGCTGCAGAGCAGGAGATAGTACTCTCTTATACTAACTGTACTGTCTGCGTCAGGTTTCTCTGTACAGTGTCTGACTTTCACACAACACTGGTCTAGTGTCGTTCTTGAATTGTGGTGGCATTTACGTCCCTTGCTTTTGTAAACATGAAAAACCCTTTCAAATGATTAATAGTTAAAACAGTTGAATATACACAAAAACGTGTATCAAAGATATAACCGTTACATTTTTTTTTAAACGTTTATTTAAGTCAGTTAAGAACATTCTTATTTACAATGACAGCCTACCGGGGAACTGCCTTGTTCAGGGGCAGAATGGCAGATTTTTTACCTTGGCAGCTCAGGGTTACTGGCCCAAAGCTCTAACCACTAGGCTACAACGCACAACCGTCATACCGCAAAACTTTCTATTTATGCATTTTTAAAGTACTTAGTGTAAGCATATTGGCTTGTCCCAGTAGTGATGTAGTAGTGACAAGTTTGGGGATTTAAAGAACCCTAAAATGTCTCACTGGTGTTACCATAATCAGTGTTACTACTCCTACGGGTGGCACACTGCTATCATAATGGTAAACATGATTTAAAGTCATTAAGCTGCCATATTAGTTGATTTAGACAGGAAGACATAACCAAATACAAATATAGAAAAAAAGTTACATTTTTCAAAAATGCCATGCCCAAATGCCAAAGCAATTCAGGAACGACCCGTCACAAAAATAATCTCAATCAAATCCAGACAGTCATTTACTGATGTGGAACTTGTACTGTATCCTCTAATGAAGTTCACAACAGTGTCTGTAATCAAGTGGATATGGCAGTGTCCAATGGAAATGTGTAACTTTGTACTTAAATGACACAATCCTGGCAAACAGTCCTAGATATGGACATAAGCATTCAGCTAGAAAGTATATTACAGCATTATAGCATGGTGTACAGACAGTCTTAATATTCACTGCCAAAGTATTTGCATGTGATTTAACTAGGAGTTAGTACTGGACAAACTAAATGAAGGGTCGATCAAGTACATCACTCTATAAATCCTTTGTAATAGCTCAGATATACAGACCACCACAGGGCTGATCAGTAACTGACTCATGCTAATTCTTGCCTCATTGTTAGTGGAGAGAGGAAATGGACTTGGGAGAGGTCTCTGTTGACCAGATGGTCAACGGGAGTCATTGATTTAGAGGAACTCATGGGGAGGATTGCCATCTTGTGGCCAAAGCTAGAACCAATGGTATTGCCAGGTTTTTTTGCCATAGGTATTGCAGTCCAGTGTTTGTTGCATTCACTTAACTTTTAACTAATCACAACTCTGCTTTACAGATATTGTTTAAGTGCACTTGGATTCAACTACTGTACCAATCTAGATACATAAAAAGTGTTACCCAATATCTTCAATCACACAAAGCTCTATTCATAAACTATCAATCAGCTATTGTGGTGTGGTTGGAAAGTCTGTGCAGTGCAGAGGAAAGAATTTGATCTAAGGTTCAAAGAAAACAAATAGCAGTATAGTGCTCCAACAGAACCTGGAAACTAGCGAATCGTTCCTGCTTAATATTTTGACAATATCTTCCTCCCTCAGCCTCGTCCCAGACCCCCCTCCCACACATTTTAGCACTTCTCATTCAGACAGACAAGACAGTCCAGAGGTCAGTACAGACCTTCCTCTCAGATATCATCATCATCATTGGGACATGACAGAACAACTTTAAAAAGAAGCAGATGGGAGAGTAAAGAATAAAATAAGAAAAATGTTTTAATAAAATAAATGTTTTGGATGGCAGTTTGATTACAGGCATGGTGGGTTATTGAACAGCTCTAGGGAGTCACTTTTCCAGCAGAAAGTTAAAGTAACAGTCTTACTGAAAAAGGTTGAGTTCATACATTCGACTCAAGACAATGCAGACATTCCAAGATGGTACTTCTCATTCTGTGGACATAATCTGAAAGGCGAGAGCTCTGGGGCATATCATTAGGTGGAAATTGTTTTGTAATAGGAAAACAAGGCGGTACTATCAGAACTTATCTAATAAGAACACTGACGTCTATATTTCATCCCAAACATACTGTATTCTCTACAGTGTGCCCTACTGAACACAACTGGTTTGACAGATGATCCCTTAGGGTTCAAAGGTGAACCAAAGCTCTCAAACTGTGGGCGACTCTGTGATAGACCAGCTAGCTACTGTACTTTGACTTCCCTGTGGCTTCACTAAATGCTCAGAGCTGAGATGGTCAGACAATATAACAGACATATCCCTGAGGTTTGTGAAACCTCCCTGACAAGAAAGTCCCAAGACCATTATCAAAACAGAACAAAAAACAGAATGTGCACATCAAACTATTTAAACTAATTTCTTCAGCCAATATATTTCCGAACACAGTTGACATTCGGTGCTTGCCTGTATTTGAATAAGGTTCACCTTGTGATAGCTGGCCTGATGTATCGGAACTTTAACCAACCACAATTATGATAGCCCCCTCCAACCATCAATCTAAACCCCATACCCAGCAAGTATCATTTTAGCATGCAGAGACATCAGTTAAACTGTCCTTGACCAGTATACTCAAAACAACATGTTGGGGAGTGTTCAAACCCTTCATAAGAGAGAATTAGTTGCATGACTGCCCAATATGGAAACAACTTGATTTAAATGGCAGAAAAGAGGCATAGTCTTTCACCTCAGTCAGACATTTAACAGAAACACACAAAAGCAATAAGATCCATGTCTAAAGCGCTCGTGACATTTATAGCCATTGAGAATGTGTATACACCATCAACATTCATTCTGAACAACTCCAAGTCAGTTTCCCTTACTGCCCATGACATCAAGAGTTGTTATCTGGTCCTCTTCAAGGCAGCCTGGTCTGAGTCCACTTGATTTGATTCACAAAATAGGCCCCACTAACATGCACGCCACTCTTCTGCAATGATCCCAAATGAGCACATTCAAAATAAAAACTAAAAGAAATCCATTGTGTGGATTACTAGACCCCAGCCCTTAGCAAGAGTGTGTGCTATACATATTATTAGACAATTAATTAGACTGTTATTCAGATAACAAAGCATAGGACATACAGGGAACGCTACAATGACAATGTGCAGTGAGCAGCACACACAAACACACAAGTTAATTTGAGGTTAGTTCCATTTCATCATCCCGCATCTTATTGCAAAAAACGGTTTATTTAAAAACATGCCTTGTGTTTTTTTTTTAGATAATGAGCAGCCAGTGCCAGACCATTTGAATGCAGCTTTAGGATTTCAAACATCTGTTGGCAACACTGCAATAACCCAGATGAGACACATTTACATTTAAAATGACCAGATGGGATGCAAAGTGATTCAGGCATCATGTTTCTCTTTCTGAGCCATAAACAAATGTACTGAGCTTGTTTAGCTTTGCATATTGTTCTTGGAAAAAGTGACTAAAGCTGAATAACTAACCTGAAGCCCTTTCGTAGAGGGAAAACGCCCTTGTATTTCAACATGCTCTGTTCATACTGGCTTAGCCATTAAGAGTAAAGCACGCATAAAATAACAGTAATATTTGGCCACCTGCTGGATTCCCTGTTCCCTTAAAGGCCCAGTGCAGTCAAAAACTTAATTTCCCTGTGTTTTATATACATTTCCACACTATGAGGTAGAACATTTTCAAAACGATGATAATGCCCTTTTAGTGTAAGAGTCTGCCTGTTTTGGTTGGATTGAGTTCTGGCTTACCTGGTGACATCACCAGGCCGTAAATTCGTTAATAGTCCAATAAAAAAGAGAGTTCCAAACTTCTCTGCCAATAAGAGATAGTTTTCAGTTTCCCCTCCCCACTAAAACCACTCACAGACAGTCCTTGACAAATTCTTGTTGAGAAATTGCTCTTTACTAAGAAGCAATTTTTTCTATAGGACCTTTTTAATTAACCAAGTACTTCATTTTTACCCCAAAATGATTTGATATTGATAAAACAGCAGCATTGGACCTTTAAGGGATCTATGTTAACACTACTATATATTTGAAAATGATAATTAAAAATACATTGGATAAAAAATATATACATCCTCTTTCCATTTTATTGATCAGGGAATCAATGTAAATATTTTAGTGCCTGAAGGTCACTTCCTGTTAATAACCTTTAAGGTTTCTTAGGAGAGTTTCTACTGGCTCAAACCTGTGAGTGACAGCTCCTCCTTCCAACCACAAAATTAACTTGGCAAGTCAGTCCAGAACAAATTCTTATTTACAATGACGGCCTACACCGGCCGAACCCGGACGACCCTGGGCCAATTGTGTGCCGCCCTATGGAACCCCTAATCACGGCCGGTTGTGATACAGCCTGGATTAAGCATTGACATGATCTCTCTTTGACACTTTAATTGTATACATTAGGAGCAAATTAGACTTCAGACTATCCATCTGAACAGAACTGACTTCACCTGTGTTTTGGTTAGAATGAAAAGTTGCTCTGTAACATAAAATGGAGGGTACATTTCAGAGCTCCATACAGGGACCTAACATTACTTCTCGGTGACTAAAAGAGAAACTAAATTACATTTAATGACAATAATGTAAGTTACTAGTCAAGGCTGGCTACAGGCAAAATGACACTCACCAAGCTTGACTTTAACATGGACGGATGTCTGTGTCACTTGAATGTCCTGCTGACATTGTATGAACGTCATCTGAAAATCAAGTGAAAGTCAAGCCAGTGCCACTCACTCCCTGGAGCCAAAGATGAGACCTTCAAATGCACCTCAAAGAAAACAGTTTGCCACACAGCACCATTCAGTTACTAAAACCAAAGACATAAGGTAATGCTGTTACACAGTTGAAGTCAGAAGTTAACATACACTTAGGTTGGAGTCATTAAAACTTGTTTTCAACCACTCCACAAATTTCTTGTTAACAAACTATAGTTTTGGCAAGTCAGTTAGGACATCTACTTTGTGCATGACACAAGTCATTTTTCCAACAATTGTTTACAGACAGGTTATTTAACTTATAATTCACTGTATCACAATTCCAGTGGGTCAGAAGTTTACATACACAAAGTTGACTGTGCCTTTAAACAGCTTGGAAAATTACAGAAAATTATGTCATGGCTTTAGAAGCTTCTGATAGGCTAATTGACATCATTTCAGTCAATTGGAGGTGTATCTGTGGATTTCAAGGCCTACCTTCAAACACATTCTTAAAATAAAGTGGTGATCCTAACTCACCTAAGACAGGGAATTGTTACTAGGATTAAATGTCAGAAATTGCAAAAACTGAGTTTAAATGTATTTGGCTAAGGTGTATGTAAACTTCCGACTTAAACTGTACGTCATCTAATAACTTTGTTGTATAAAAAAAATGAAAATGGCTTTTTGCAGAGCTTTGTGCGAGGCTCATGCTCACTTCTGTCAATTGATACTTCTTCGTAAAAGTCACTCGATGGTCAAATGGTAATGAAAAGGAGGAACACTAACTCGAAGTACAGCGAACGAGTTCGTCTCCCACTTTTTTTTTACATTTCCAAAACAAATAAAGAAAAAACAAACTGTAGTATTATTTTCTTAGTGAAATATATTAACATTCTATTATAGAAATAACATTTAGACCCCTTTGAAAGTTGCATTGAGTTCGCTCAGACAGTAACATACGTTTTGAGACAAAGTTACACAAATTTCATTTCCTTCATAAGTCTTTCCATTATTTGAGGGTCCCAGTATCCAGCCGGGTTCTTGTCGATGGAAACGTAACTCAGGGTAAGAAAATACAGACCAGTGTGGATGAGGGAGGTTACCGAGAGGTCCAGGCTGGCTTGTGCATCCCACAGCTCCATAAAGAGTCTGTGGAGGAGAGTAGAGCTTTGGGTTGGGCTGAACTATGGCTGAACCATGCCTGCTACACATATGGGGGGGGGGGGGGGGAGTTCGAGATGGTGGGGGGAGTTCGAGACTGGTACATCCGAGAGGGCAGCAGTTTCAGACAGAGACTGATCTTAAGAGGAAGAGGAGACGCCTTTGGGAGCGTGCAATGAAATCTCTGACATACTCGTTGGCGGCTGGAAGGATAGATGGAGGACTCTACTATCCCCCATGCTTCACAGAGCATGCATTGGGACTGGTCATCACAGTGACAGGCAGGCTGCCCCCCCTTAGGGGGCCATAATCCAATGTGTCACCCTTGGGTGAATGTGTATCCATCCTAAACAGTACGAAAGGAGGTCTGTGTGTTAGTAGAAGTGTGTCAGTATAAAACTAGTTAGAGAGAATGGAGTAACAAAGGGTGATAAAGATGCTATGTGTGCGTGTGGACATGGTGAAGTCGCTCTGTGTGTTTACTCTGGGTCAGGACTGTCTGTGGGTGGCGGCACGTTGGCCTGCTTGTATATGAACGTCAGTAGGAAGAGCGCAATATCGTGTGAGACCCAATAGGCTGTATGAGAGGTCACCGCTGACCAATAGCGGCTCTCCACAAGGCCCTCACGGAGTTCAAAGTCGATGCGGCGCTCCATTTCCACTGTAGAACAAAGAGACTCACTGTGAGAATACATTTTAGACTAACTACTGTATACCGCATAGGCCTACCTGTCATAGGCCTACCTGCTACACATTCAAAAGGGTACTTAAAAGTTAACATGGACAGTGGCTTGCAACTGTCAAGCACTCTTATTGATGTGAATTAGCATGATGTATTCCTTCTCCACAATTATTTAAATAAAACAAATAACTTTTAGGGGGGTTGAAAGGGGTGGGAAAGGGCACTTGTTATTTCATGGATCACGATACAATTATTCCTGAATCCGTAATTTTTTCCCCACTCAAAACAATTGTACACAAATGTAGTTGAACTAACCTGAGGGGTCTATGAGTGTGGAGGGGGACTGGGACAAGGTGGACGACAGGCCGTAATCTGATTGGCTATCGACGGTCCTCTTCAGCTCCTCCCCCTCTGGGGTCCCTGCCTCGATGGCACAGGACACTCCGGAGGGCGCAGACCGAGAGAACCGAGAGAACAGGATCCCTCCTATTCCCTTCCCTATACTGTTACCAATACTGGCCGCTCCTAGACAGACAAGACAGAGAGGGGGAGGAGAGAAAACAGCAAAGGCTTAATTTTAGACAGGGTGCAACAAAGGTGAGTGAAGTAGACCCAGACAAATGACTGGCTGTAAAATCTATGGGAACCTGCTGAGTGAGGTAATCTTACAATGAAGTTGATTCTTTCTGTTCTAGCTTTGTTTGAATCTGTGTCATGTGTGCAGGTAATGAAGGCACTCCTATTCAAGCGTTTAAGGTCATTATAATGTGCATGCAACATGCATGGTTATTTGATGCAACAAAGTTCTATACAGAGAATCAACCAGATGACTGACAGATGTACCTAGTATGCTGGCCTTGCCCATGCTGGCAATAGACTCTCCATAGTATTTCCTGGCCAGGACAGGGGAGGTGGTGGGGCTGGGGATGCTCTCTGTGTCCGACGTCGGGTCCTTCTGCGGGTTAATGAAGGTGGGACGGATCTCATCGTACGGCGTGGGGTCTATAGCACTACACCTAGGACAAGAAAAACATGTCACTGTCCATAAAGTAAGTACTAGTTTCATAAGTTCATATGTAACAAGATAATGAATTAAATGAATGAACTTTGTGAACTCTTACCAGTGTATCTGTGCAGGTGCAATGTTGCTGTAATGTTTAAGGATGAGGGGCTCCAGTCTGTAGGCCTGCAGGAGGGACAAACCATTCACAGTCAGTCTAGCACCCAGTCTATCCTCTGGTCAGGAAAAATCCCTCTGTATAATCATCCATAAGATGATCAAGGCTCAGAGCTGAGGGTTAGGAGAGGGCTATTCAAATTTGGGCTTCGATGCTGGTTTTACATTTTTTCCACTCTAATCAGGGACTGATTTATAATGCAATCAACTACCCGGTAGAAACAACTACCTGGTGTTTCAGCCCTCCAAGTCCAATAGAATAGCCCTGGTGAAGGGCATCGCGGTGTGTGTGTGTGTGTGTGTCTCACCACTGGGTCCGTGGGGTGGAAGATGTTGAATAGCCTCTGGCAGATGGAGCGAGGCAGAATGTGGTCCTGTTCTCCACTGTTCCCTGGTCTAATCCCTCTCAGGGCCAGGAACACTGCCAGGGGAGAGCCCATACAGAAGAAGTTCTCCACCTGGGGAAGAGGAAGAAACAGACACCATATCCTTCCTTCACATCTTTGCTAGTCATCTTGTTACTTTCTTACATTAACACCTTGGGTTCTGTGTCCTGGGTGATTGCTTTTGAGCAGTTAGCAGAGTGTACCTTAAATTTAAGAGCAGGGAGTGCTAGCGGTTTGGAGGCCTCCAGGCCTTGAAGCTGATCCTCCAGCTCTCGTAACCTGAGGAGGAGAGGGGGAGTTTGAGTAATACTGTTCCTGTAGTATTCAGACCATTAACAAAACATTCATACCACACGCCTTCCTACACACACCCCCCAAGCTGTCTCTAGACACAGTCGAGATTGTCACAGTTTAGAGGACTGACAGACACCCATCCCATGACCCACCACCCTGCCTACCTGTTCCTGGTGAGCTGCAGCTGGTCCAGCAGGCATCTCTCCTCATAGGAGACCCATCTCAAGTCCAGCTCCTCCTCCAGATCCTGATGCTCCTGCAGACAGAACTTCACCGGGTCCCAGCCTGTCATGATGTCAAAGGTGATCACGCAGCCCAGGGAGTGAGACACGATGGACACCTTGCCCCCTTTCTCCTCAAACTCTGGGTTCCTGGAGCAGAACAGGGTGTAGAGGCGGTTCAGCTCTGACGTCAGGCCCTTGGTGATCTGGAAATCAAAAGAAGGTAAGGGGAGGGTCAATTCAAATCTAATTTTATTTGTCACATGCACCAAATACAACCTTACCATGTAATGCTTACTTATAAGCCCTTAACCAACAATGCAGTTTAAGAAATAGAATTAAGAAAATATTTACAAAATATTCTAAATCAAATAAAAAGTAACAATACATTTACATAAGAATAACGAGTCTATATACAGGGAGTACCTGTACCGAGTCAATGTCCGGGGGTTAGCCGTGGTAATTTTTAAAGTGACTTTGCATAGATAATAAACAGTGAGTAACAGCAGTGTAAAAACAAAAAACAAAAAAAATGGTCAATGTAAATAGTCCAGGTAGCCATTTGATTAATTGTTCAGCAGTCTTATGGCTTGGTGGGGGGGGGTCAATGTAAATAGTCCAGGTAGCCATTTGATTAATTGTTCAGCAGTCTTATGGCTTGGGGGGGGTAGAAGCTGTTAAGGAGCCTTTTGGTCCTAGACTTGGCACTCCGGTACCATTTGCTGTGCGTTAGCAGAGGGAGCAGTCTATGACTTGGGTGGCTGGAGTCTTTGACAATTTTTTGGGCCTTCCGCTGACACGCCTAGTATATAGGTCCTGGATGACAGGAAGCTTGGTCCCAGGGATGTACTGGGCCGTCGCAGTACCCTCTGTAGCGCCTTGTGGTCAGATGCCGAGCAGTTGTCATACCAGGCGGTGATGCAACTGGTCAGGATGCTCTTGATGGTACAGCTGTAGAACTTTTCAGTCTCATGGGGGGGAAAATGTGTTGTCATGCCCCCTTCACATCTCTCTTGGTGTGTTTGGACCATGATAGTTTGTTGGTGATGTGGACACCAAGGAACTTGAAACTCACGACCCGCTCCACTTCAGGCCCGTTGATGTTAATGGGGGCGTGCTCGGTCCTCCTTTTCCTATAGTCCGCAATCAGCACCTTTGTCTTGCTCACACTGAGGGAGAGGTTGTTGTCCTGGCACCACACTGCCAGGTCTCTGACCTCCACCCTATAGGCCGTCTCATCTTTTTTGGTGATCAGGCCTTCCACTTAATGTTGTCAGCAAACTTAATGATGGTGTTAGAGTCGTGCTTGGCCACGCAGTTGTGGGTAAACAGGGAGTACAGGAGGGGACTAAGCAAGCACCCGAGGGGCCCCCATGTTGAGGATCAGTGTGGCAGATGTGTTTTTGCCCACCCTTACCACCTGGGGATGGTCCGTCAGGAAGTCCAGGATCCAGTTGCAGAGGGAAGTGTTTAGTCCCATGGTCCTTAGCTTAATGATAATCTTTGTAGGCACTATGGTGTTGAACGCTGAGCTGTAGTCAATGAACAGCATTCCCACGTAGGTGTTCCCTTTGTCCAAGTGGGAAAGGGCCGTGTGGAGCGCGATTGAAATTGCGTCATCTGTGTATCTGTTGAGGCAGAATTGGTGTGTGGATCTGTTGAGGCGGAATTATGTGAATTGGAGTGGGTCTAAGGTTTCTGGCGTGATGTGAGCCATGACCAAACTTTCAAAGCACTTCATGGTGCCGACATGAGTGCTACGGGGCGGTAATCATTTAGGCAGGTTAGGCGATACGGTCTAAATATTGTATCACAGTATTTACATTTTAAAAAAATGGACGGTATGATGGTTATTTAGTTTTTTAATAATAAAAGTTGTACATTTGCTTTATGAGTAGTGAGTGATCCTAGGGTGGCAACACATACATTCTAAGTGATTTCAATGAGTCTTTCTCCATTCTGATTGTTTTATACTGTACTGTTTAATTAAACTTCAACCCCCCCAAAGAAATCATAATTTTCATAAATTTCTACATTTGAGATCATTTCCATACTGTCACGTTGGGCTGCACGACATGGGCAAGTAATCTGAGCCTTATTTTTAACCAAAAGTTGCAGATTGACTTGTGATTTAGAGCAAAACACTTGGGTTAATGGTTGGAATCAGGGAAAAATAATGTATATTCTAATTATAGTTGGAATATAATAGTGGGCACTTTTAATAGTGTTTGACATGACAATGAATGAAAATGCCAGGGAGGAGTTATTGTGACAGGAACTAATGTGTTGATAGGTGTTTCCTAGGGGAGCCTATAATCTTTGACAACATTGAATGTTTCCTCTTAGCTACTTCATGAAGCTAACATATATCTGCTTTGTGTTTACCTCGAATTTAGAAGACACTGTTGCACAAACAACATGCTAATTTAGGTCTACACCATCACTGGTATTATCAGGCTGTATTTCTAATTACGCTTGCTCTTACTCAGTACATTTATTAGCCAGCCAGCTAGCTAGTGCTTAGCATTAGCGGCTAACAATCAGCTGCGTATAAGATTTAGGAACAACTTGTTAAGAAAAGACAAACTAGCTTTTCGCAGATGGAAGAAACACAAGCTAATAGTGTCATTATAGAACGCTGGTGGGTTTATATTAAGAAGCAAAGTGAAAACAGCATCGTTGTCATCAACATTTTTGCATGTGCTGTATTGACCATGCAGACTGAACGTTGAAATTGTAATTGAAGATACTTGCAAGTTGTTCCGCGAATGTTTTGAGTACACGTCCAGGTAATCAGTCTGGCCCCGCGGCTTTGTCAATGTTGACCTGTTTAAAAGTCTTGCTCACATCGGCTATGGAGAGCGTGATCACACAGTCGTCTGGAACAGCTGGTGCTCTCATGCATGTTTCAGTGTTGCTTGCCTCGAAGCGAGCATAAAAGGCATTTAGCTCATCTGGTAGGTTCGCGTCACTGGGCTGCTCGTCAAGTGAGATGAGGGATTAAACCCACTGTGTGTGTGTGTATGTGTGTTTCAGTCTCACCTCGTCCCTGTACAAGGGGCTGGTGTAGTACATGATGTCCATGGCACTGCTGTTGAGCAGGTCTCTCAGTCCTCGCACCTTGTCTGGGGTGATGGAGTCCACTGTATCTGCAGGAAAACACACAATTCAGCCATCAATACCATCTAGATATATTTACGTATTTTTTATGGGAAAGCCTTTGTTCAGCCCCTCTATTTTTATTAATCTATTATATTCAGATCAATAAATCACCTATTAACTTGGCTAAAACAGTTAGTATCTATATCTATTCTATAACTTTACTATGTGCATCACAGACATATTAGGAAATTATAGGGAGTATGAGACAGGACAGGCAGAGGATAGTACATAGAAAAACAATTGTGTATGTTCCATCAGCTTGGGGACCTAAGATTGAAAATCAAACATTTTCCTAACCCTAAACCTAACCCGTAACCCAAACCCAACTCCTCACCCTTAACCCCTAAACTTAAAATAGCCTCGTCCTCATGGGGATGTTAGAAATGTCCCCACAAGGGATAATTTTCCTTGTTATACTATCCTTGTGGGAACTTTAGGACCACACGAGGATAGAACAAGACAACACATACAGAAATACACAACTCAGAACAGACACACAATACACACACAAGCATTAACCTTACCCCCATCCAGTGCCAGTTTGGAGCGCCACTCTACAGGCAGAAACTCCACGTGCTCCTCTGTGTGCTCCGAAAAGTGCTTCTCCTCCATCTTCCTTACTGCCTCCCTTAGCCTGGACACATACACACACACCTTAGTTGCCATGTGCACAAGGATTGTCTCTTGCTGTTCGATCTTAAAAAGGTATCATTCTATAGATCGCATTTCATCTACGTTTTTCCTAATGCTCTGTGAAATGTTGAAAAATACACTAACAAACAAACAAACATACCAACATCCACACATTTTATTGTGAGCAAACATCCTCGGCAGCAGGTTGTTACCGGTACATCATTACTGCTGGGTGAATGGCTTTACAATATGGTCCATATACACTCCAAGTCAACCAGGGAATCCTTTGTGCATTGTGTTTGCTCTCCCTTTCACTTATGACTATGTATGTTTGAGAGGACTGACGTGCGTCCATTTTACCACTCACTGACACAGTCCATTCACTCACAATGGCTGCTAGCAGGCTACGTTAGCGTACTACGTTAGCTACACAAACAAAATTAGTGTGGCTGCTGTTGACATTGCAGGGCCGACCGGGGAGTGACTTCGGCCTAAAGGTGAACTGGTCTGTGACGCAACCTGGCGCTAATGCAGTCTATCATGAAGTCTGTCTGGTGGGCTTTTTTGCACTTGTATAGTGGGCTTTTATGTTTAGAGGCTAGGTCACATATCATTGGCAAGCAGAATTTATCTTGAGCGGCTAACTGGTGAACGGGGTCGTAGTACTGGCTTTAATGGTCTTAACACAAACCTCTTCTGACACATGAAGAGGATCGTACCGAGTGGCTGTCCTTAATGCCCTCAGAACAAGCAGCCATTATTCCTAAATGGAGAGGAGAAGTATGGAAGGAGAGATGGGGGAAGAGAGAATTGGCTGAGAGAGAGATAGAAAGGAAGGATGATGTCGATTGAAAGCTTTTGAGTGTTGCTCGAGAGTGAGACACAGCCAAGTCTCCAGGGAGAGAGAAATGGAAGAGAGAGGGGGAGAGAGAAAGACAGCTGGCTAGACATAGCTGATCTTTCCTCTTGAGGCTTGAGAGAAAGCCAATAGCCTGATCCTAGCAGTGTAGGGAATGAGGCTTACAGTCGGGGCTGGCCTGACTTGGTCTACTTTTGCTACCTGCTAAGCGTCCCTAAGCCCCTGGCAGAGAGAGGGACAGCACCCTCTGTGCTACTGTAAAGGGCCGGCATTGGGCAGTTGTGTTATTCCAGAACCTTCTAGGCGCTATATATATATATATATATATATATATATATATATATAAAAAATATATATACAATTAATGTTAAACACAGTTATTGCACAGATTGAGTCAATGTCATTTGTACATTTTTACTCCTGAACTTTTTTAGGCTTGCCGTAACAAAGGATTTGGATACTTATTGACATTTCAGCTTTTAATTTTTTATGCATTTGTTAAATCATAATTCCACTTTGACGTTATGGGGTGTTGTATGTAGGCCAGTGAAAAAGCATTTCTAAATTCCGGTTGTAACAAAACAATGTGGAGAAAGTCAAGCGGTGTATATTCTTTCTGAAGGCACTGTATATCTTGCCCACTTTGAGTTTTGGCGCTTAATCTTTTTTGTGACTATTCGGCTTCAGCTAACCATTATAAAAATCTCATTAGAATTTTAATTTTTTTTTTTATGTAGTAGTAACTGCTGAATCTAAAGTTCCATGCATAACACTCCAGTGATACAGGGGGCGCAGATCCGGGTGATTAGTGAGAATTACTCGGCGAGTGAATAATCCACCTTTACCATCCGTCTTACTGGCGAACGTGCAATCACTGGAGAATAAACCGGATGAGCTCTGTTCGAGAATATCCTACCAACGGGACATTAAAAACTGTAATATCTTGTGTTTCACTCAGTTGTGGCTAAACAAGGACATGGATAATATACATTTGGCTGGGTTTTCCGTGCATCGGCAAGACAGAACAGACACCTCTGGTAAGACGATGGGTGGTATGCTGTGTCTATTTGTCAAAAACAGCTGGTGTGTGACCTCTAATATTAAGGAAGTATTGAGGTTTTGCTCTCCTGATGTAGAGAGCACGCGTGCACACACACACGAGAGAAAAAAAAGAAACGTCCCTTTTTCTGGACCCTGTCTTTCAAAGAATTCACAAAAATCAAAATAACTTCACAGATCTTCATTGTAAAGGGTTTAAACACTGTTTCCCATGCGGGACAGGTACGGGATGGCAATAACTGCCGAAGTTACACCAGGAACGCACAATCCCTCCATCAGTCCACAATAGGCTGAGAGAGGCTGGACTGAGGGCTTGTAGGCCAGTTGTCTGGTGAGGACCTGCCTTACATCACCGGCAACAACATCGCCTGTGGGCACAAACCCACCGTCGCTGGACCAGACAGGACTGGCAAAAAGTGCTCTTCACTGACAAGTTGCGGATGTCTCACCAGGGGTGATGGTCGGATCTTTTGCCTCCGTAACATCTCACAGCAAGAACTGGCAAATCTGGTGCAGTCCATGAGGAGGAGATGCACTGCAGTACTTAATGCAGCTGGTGGCCACCCCAGATACTGACCATTACTTTTGACCCCCCTTTGTTCAGGGACACATTATCCCATTTCTGTTAGTCACATGTCTGTGGAACTTGTTCAGTTTGTCTCAGTTGCGGAATATTGTTATGTTCATACAAATATTTACACATGTTAAGTTTGCTGAAAATAAACGTAGTTGACAGTGAGAGGACGTTGACAGTGAGATATAGTGTGAGATAATATTATATATATATATTTTTACGTAGCTGTCTATTTTATCACCACAAACCGATGCAGGCAATAAGACAGCACTCAACAAGCTTTAAGGCCATAAGCAAACAAGAAAATTCTCACCCAGAAGCGGCGCTCCTAGTGGCCGGGGACTTAATGCAGGAAAACAAATCCGTTTTACCTCATTTTTACCAGCATTTGACATGTGCAACCAGAAAAAGAAAAAACAATTTTAGACCACATTTACTCCACACACAGAGAAGCTTACAAAGCTCTCCATTTGGCAAATCTGACCATAATTCTGTCCTCCTGATTCCTGCTTACAAGCAAAAACTAAAGTAGGAAGTACCAGTGACTCGATCAATATGGAAGTGGTCCAGTGATGTGGATGCAAAGCTACAGGACTGTTTTTCTGCCACAGACTGCAATATGTTCCGGGATTCATCCGCAGTATACCACATCGGTCACCGGCTTCATCAATAACTGCATTGACGATGTCATCCCCAGTGACCGTACATATCCCAACTAGAAGCCATGGATTTACAGGCAACATCCACACTGAGCTAAAGGCTAGAGCTTCCGTGGCATGGCTTGCAAACTAATATGGGTTACAATCGGAAATACAGCCGCAAGAGCTAAATGCTTTCTATGCTCTCTTCAAGGCAAGCAACACTGAACAATGCATGAGAGCACCAGCTGTTCCGGACGACTGTGTGATCATGCTCTCCGTAGCCGATGTGATGAACACATTTAAACAGGTCAACATTCACAAGGCCGCAGGTCCAGACAGATTACCAAGAGGCGTACTCAGTGCATGGCACCATAATTATTTTGCCCAAGAACGCAAAGGTAACCTGCCCCGTAGCACTCACGTCTGTAGCAATGAAGTGATTTGAAAAGCTGGTCATGGCTCAAACACCATACCAACCCAACAGATGATGCAATCTATTACACTACATACTTCCCTTTCCCACCGACAAAATAAATACCTACGTGAGAATGCTGTTCTTTGACTACAGCTCAGTGTTCAACACCATAATGTGCTCAAAGCTCATCACTAAGCTAAGGACCCTGGGACAAAAATCTCCCTCTGCAACTGGATCCTGGACCACCCCCAGGTGGTAAGGGTAGGCAGGAACACATTCGACACACATCCTCAACACGGTGCCCCTCGGGTGCATGCTTAGTCCCCCCCTGTACTCCCTGTTCACGCATGACTGCGTGGCCAAGCACGACTCCAACACCATCATTAAGTTTGCTGACGACAACAGTTGTAGGTCTGATCACCGAAAATGATGAGACAGACTACAAGGAGGTCAGTGACCTGGCCGTGTGGTATCAGGACAACAACCTCTCCCTCAACATGAGCAAGACAAAATAGCTGAATGCATTTTGCATTGACCCCCTTTTTTATGCTGCTTGCTGTTTATTAACTATGCATAGTCCCTTTAAACCTACCTACATGTACATATTTCCTCAACTAACCTATACCCGCACAGATTGACTTGGTACCGGTAACCCCTGTGTACAGCCTCGCTGTTATTATTGTATTGTATAACTTTTTGTATTTTTCGTAATTTTTTTGCTAATATTTTCTTACTTTCTTAAAATTCTGAATTGGTTAAGGTCTTGTAAGTAAGCATTTCATGCTAAGGTCTACCTGTTGTATTCAGCACGTGACATACAAATCAGGGAGGTTTTACAATCCCTAGCAACTAAGAGCACTAATTGGTAGATCAAAAACAAAAAGCAGACAATGAATATCCCTTTGAGCATGGTGAAGTGAACACTTTGGATGGTGTATCAGGACACCCACTCACTTCAAATATACAGACATCCTTCCTAACTAAGTTGCCAGAGAGAAAGGAAACTGCTCAGGGACAACACCATGAGGCCAATGGTGACTTTAAAACAGTTAGAGTTTAATGGCTGTGGTAGGATTAAACTGAAGACGTAACAACATTGTAGTTACCCCACAATATTAACCTAAATCATAGTGCAAAGGAGGAAGCCTGTACAGAATAAAAGTATTCCAAAACAAGCACCCTATTTGCAATAAAGCACTAAAGTAAAACTGTTTTTAAAAAAGCATTGTGTTTGGGGCAAATCCAACACAACAAAAATGGTGGTGGCTCCATAAGGTTATGGGCCTGCTTGTCATCGGCAAGGACTAAGGAGTTTTTCAGGATAAACAGAATAGAGCTGAGCACAGTAAAAATCCTAGAGGAAAACCTGGTTCAATCTGCTTTCCAACAGACACTGGGAGACAAATTCACCTTTCAGCAGGACAATAACCCAAAACACAAAGCCTAATAGAGTTGCTTACCAAGACACTGAATGTGGCCTATTTACAGTTGACTTAAATTGGCTAGAAAATCTATGGCAAAACTTGAAAATGGCTGTCTAGCAATGATCAACAACCAACTTGACAGAGCTTGAATAATTTTGGAAATAATTTCAAAATATTGAACAATCCAGTTGTGCAAAGCTCTTAGAGATTTACCCAGAAAGAGTCACAACATAATTGACTCAGGGGGTGTAAATACTTAGAAATATATAATTGTCAATAAATTTGTCAATTTATTGGGACATGTTTTCACTTTGTCATTATGGGGTATTGTGTGGAGATGGATGAGAACAAATCCATTTTTAATTTAGGCTGTAACACAACAAAATGTGGACTAAATCAAGGGGTATGAATATTTTCTGAAGGCACTGTATATTGTCGCTGTCAGATTAAAATGTTCTCACTCAAAATGTAATTTAAAATGTAAAGGTTTTACAAGAATTTATACTATTGGTTCCCTTTTATGTCTGCAAGACCAATGAAATGTATAAAAAATAGCTTGTCTTCAAAACTAAGTCCATTGGCTCTCAAAGTTGTTAGTCAAACCCCGTATCTCCACCACGGCTCTTGAAGTGCACGTCTTCACTCCAAAGGAGATTTTTGTTGGTGGGTTCAGAGGTAAATTGCACTTTAATTACCTTCTGCCTTTGTAATAATATATTTCATGGAGTAAGATAAGTATTTCTCAGATATATGTTTTTTGAGGGTGAGTGCAAATGAAATGGCTAGGCAGCTAACTAGCTAGCTAGCCCATTTGCTTTGGCTAACCCAGAATCTAACAATGTTTAATCTCCTGTTTTTAGCTCCCTATATTATCTCTGCTTGTTGGCCAAATTAACTAGCCACCTTGTCATTGGCATAAAGAGTGACCTGATGGAGAATGGGGCAAGAAAATACCTTTCAAAGTGGAAAGGGGAGGTTCAAAAGAGAATGTGGATGAAGGTAAATACTACCTTGGCAAGAAAAATATGATAAAGTTGACTATGGCATTTGATATATGCACTGTGTGATTATTCCTTACATAATTCTGACCTAAATACTAACTTTGATGTTTAATTCCAGGTCGGCACAATGCATCACCGGGGGGCAAACTACCTGCCCTCCAGGACACCTACACCACCCGATGTCACAGGAAGGCCATCAAGATCATCAAGGACAACAACCACCCGAGCCACTGCCTGTTCACCCTGCTATCATCCAGAAGGCGAGGTCAGTACAGGTGCATCAAAGCAGGGACCGAGAGACTGAAACACAGCTTCTATCTCAAGGCCATCAGACTGTTAAACAGCCACCACTAACATTGAGTGGCTGCTGCCAACATACGGACTCAACTCCAGCCCCTTTAATAATGGTAATTGATGGAAATTGATGGAAAAATGTATCACAAGCCACTTTAAACAATGCCACTTAATATAACGTTTACATACCCTACATTACTCATCTCATATGTATATGTATATACTGTACTCTATATCATTTACTGCATCTTGCCATCTTTATGTAATACATGCATCACTAGCCACTTTAAACTATGCCACTTTATGTTTATATACCCTACATTACTCATCTCATATGTCAGCATCGCCTACACATGGATCTCATATGTATATACTGTACTCTATACCATCTACTGCATCTTGCCTATGCCATTCTGTACTACCCTATGCCGTTCTGTACCATCACTCATACATATATCTTTATGTACATATTCTTTATCCCTTTACACTTGTGTGTATAAGGTAGTAGTTGTGGAATTGTTAGGTTAGATTACTCGTTGGTTATTACTGCATTGTCAGAACTAGAAGCACAAGCATTTCGCTACACTCGCATTATCATCTGCTAACCATGTGTTTGTGACAAATCAAATTGGATTTGATAATAACTTACTTGCATTCCTAAGATAGCATCTGGTGAACATCATGACGATGCAATTAAGTGAAAGCTGTGCCCTAACCAGTCTGACATGATAAACGTCTCATAGAATGACATCAAGAGGGCAATCCAGTGTTTGAATTGGGC
Organism: Oncorhynchus clarkii lewisi; assembly: GCF_045791955.1. Taxonomy (NCBI): domain Eukaryota; kingdom Metazoa; phylum Chordata; class Actinopteri; order Salmoniformes; family Salmonidae; genus Oncorhynchus; species Oncorhynchus clarkii. The sequence continues at coordinate 37,060,181 of NC_092165.1, forward strand.
AGGAGCTCACCAGAGCGGAGTACGGCACCTCAAATGTTCTACTGCTTGAGCTCCTGTTACTCTTATAACATATTAGCTGAAAAGTATTGCGGAGCTCCTGCACCTAAATGTAAACAGTACCGGCACCAAAAATGAGTACAGGCACCTATTTCGGTCTAAGTCCAGCGCTGGGGCAATCAACCAAATTATGAACGAATAAGATCTAGGACAGGAACAGGACACATCCACGTTAAGACAGGTGTGCATTCTCAAACATACGTGTGTGTGTGAACATGTTCTCAAACAGACAAACACTTTGTGGTACATTCCATACCGATTCACATCTCCATGGAAACCCACATCAAGACGTGTGGGCTGAAGCTTCATGCCACCCGATCAGCAGACAGCAGTGCATGTAGCTACATCATCCCACAGTAGAGCCAACTGTCCCAGCCTCTCCACAAACAGTAGAAAAAACAACATGGCTATGTCTCAAATGGCACACTATTCCATTTATAGTGCACTACATTTGACCAGGGTGAATAGGGCCATTTGGGATGCATACTATGTTACCTCAGAGCCATAGATATAGAGTTCAACACATGACCCTCCACAATGTTGGCAGCACCATGTCTCCCAGTAGAAAACTACAACATGAACACAGTGAATGAGAGAGCACTCACATGCCAGTGTTCTTGATGATGCGTCCTGTGTCCATCTTCTGTCCAATGCCGTGGACCACAAAGACAATGTGTGTGGTCTGGGGGGGCTTGTCCTCCAAGGAGGCCTCCTCCACATAGCCCCGGTGGAGCCGTGTACCACTGCTGGAGGCTACAGAGGGGACAGGGGATGGAGACAGGGTGAACAGGCAGTGGAGAGAGGGACAGTGTCAGGAAAATATCAACATACTGGGTGGCTGCACATTGCCCAACAAATGCCAACAATGTTTCGCTCATCAGCGTTTGTTCACTTGTGTTCAACATTGGTAAAGTCTTGATTCATGATTAAGGCTTGATAGACTCAAACCGTGAAATTACATTTCACAGAGGTCACAATGAAATGACCACACAACATGCATACAGTTATGGTGATGAACATCCTAGGCCATCCTATATCTGAAAGTAGTAATAAGGTGACTGAGTTTACAGGGGCAGTAGGATACTGGAAGCCTCCCGCTGTGTCTGTGGCTCAGGCTGCATGCGTGGCTGGCTTCCTATGCTAACACTACTCTTCACCAGGGTTCTCAAACTATTTGGTGTCGGGACTCTCTTTTGTGATAGTAAATTCATCAGGGACCCCCTCATAATCAGAACACAACTAGAGTGAGATACATTTAAAAAATTGCATTACAAGGAGTTTTACTATGACGTTGGCAGTGCATGGCCAGACAAACCAAGTCTTGGCCCTGGGAACGAACAATTTAAAAGGCCCACATTTTGTCATGGGGCAGAGAGTTTTTGTTGTTGCAGCTTTAAAGCTAATATCCTGCAATTCTACACATTTTGCCACAAGGCAGAGAGAAAACATTGCAGTTTTAAAGCTTAAAATTGTAGTGCATTTATGAAGAAAAAACTATAAATTTTTTGTCCATTAAAATCACATCAAATTGATCAGAAATAGTGTAGACATTAAATGTTGTAAATTACTATTGTAGCTGGAAACGGCTGATTTTTTTTATGTAATAGCTACAGAGGCCCATTACCAGCAACCATCATGCCTGTGTTCCAATGGCACGTTGTGTTAGCTAATCCAAGTTCATAATTTTAAAAGGCTAATTGATCATTAGAAAACCATTTTGCAATTATGTTAGCATAGCTGAAAACTGTTGTTCTGATTAAAGAAGCAATAAAACTGGCCTTCTTTAGACTAGTTGAGTATCTGGAGCATCAGCATTTGTGGGTTCGATTACAGGCTCAAAATGGCCAGAAACAAAGAACGTTTCTGAAACTCGTCAGTCTATTCTTGTTCTGAGAAATGAAGGCTATTCCATGCGAGAAATTGCAAAGAAACGGAAGAGCTCGTACAATGCTGTGTACTACTCCCTTCACAGAACAAAGCAAACTGGCCCTAACCAGAATGGAGAGAGTGGGAGCACAACGGTGCACAACTGAGCAAGAGGACAAGTACATTAGTGTCTAGTTTGAGAAATTTCCTCCTACAACAGGACAATGACCCAAAGCACAGCTCCAAACAATGCAATAACTATTTAGGGAAGAAGCAGTCAGCTGGTATTCTGTCTATAATGAAGTGGCCAGCAGTCACCCGATCTCAACTCTATTGAGCTGTTGTGTGAGCAACCTGACTGTATGGTACTTAAGAAGGGCCCATCAAGCCAATCCAACTTGCGGGAGGTGCTTCAGGAGGCATGGGGTGAAATCTCTTCAGATTGACAACTAGAATGCCAAAGGTCTGCAATGCTGTAATTGCTGCAAATGCAGGATTCTTTGACGAAAGCAAAATTTGAAGGACACAATTACTTTTTCAATTAAAAATAATGATTTATAACCTTGTCAACATGTTGACTATGTTTACTATTAATTTTGCAACTACTTCATGTAAGTTTTCATAGAAAACAAGGATATTTCTAAGTGACCCCAAACTTTTGATATATATAACAGTCAAAAGTTTCAGGATACCTCCATTTTTCCAGTTTTTATTGAAATTCACAGTTTAATGTACTCTGAAATTAAAGCATAGAACGAATAAACAATTGGAGATAAAACATAAATAACGGAATTGTTACCACATTGTTACCACAAAACGTGTGCACTTGTAGGTTGCTTTGCTTTCACCCTTCTGCCCAGTGCATCCCAAACCAGCTCGATGGGGTTTAAGCCTGGAGACAGTGCTGGCCATTCCATGATTTGTAGCCTACCGTCTTGTTATTTTCATATAAGGTAGTTCTGACATACCTCCAGGCTGTTTTGGGTTACTTCTTGCTGTAGGATGAACCCCTGCCTTAGCATACACCAGAGGATATTGCATGGCGCTGCAAAATGCTGTGGTAGTTGTTTTGGTTCAGGGTGCCACTTACTCTGTTCAAGTCGCCGACTATGGATCCAACAAAAGACCATCACGTTTCCTCCTCCATGTTTGACAGTTGATGTAACACACTGAGGAACCATCCTTTCGCCTACTCGACAGCGTACAAAAACCCTGCGTGATGAACTGAAGATGTCAAATTTTGATTAATCGGTCCATAAGATCTTCTTCCAGTCTTTAGTAGTCCACTGGTGATGCTTCATGGCCCAGTCAAGCCTCTTTTTCTTATTTTGCCATCTTAGCAATGGCTTTCTTACTGCCACTCGACCTGTCAAACCTGCAGCTTGAAGTCTTCTCTTCACAGTTGAAACGGAGACTTGCTTACTTCGACCAGTGTTAAGCTGTGCTTGAAGCGGTTGTCCTGTGAGCCACCTATCTCAGAAACTTGTCTTCTGATTCTGTTGTGGTTTTGGGTCTGCCATATCTCTTCCGGTCAGAGTTTCCTCCAGTTTCCAAGTGCCTTTTGATGGTCTAGGAAATTGTACTCACTGACACCTTGGCTTCTTTGTAATTTCTCTAAAGGAAAGATCCACACTTTTAAGGGTTATAATTGTCTGTCTGTCTTCCTTCCTTCCTTTTTTATGATCGCAATATACTACTTCCTGCAGTACAATACTGTCAAAATAATGATTAAGAGGATGTAGTAACAGTCTGTTCCAACACTGATTTTATACAGAGAGGGTTTTGTAAGTAATCAACAAAAATTGGGACACCTGCAGGAATTGTTAGCATCAACTTTCAAGGCTTAATTTAATTCATTGCTGCAGAACAGCTGTAAGTTGTTAAACCATTGCTTGTTCCCTGAAAAGGGCTTTTTATTTTTTAATTGTACATTATTTTTCAGTAACTGAAACTTTTTTTAAAACCTCTGGCAGTTTACCGCTTACCTTCGTACCATTTCAGGTTATTCACTGGACTTGAACTGCTTACATTTCAATAAAAACTGGAATAATGGGGGTGTTCTAAAACTTTTGACCGATAGTGTATATAAATAGGGGAAATACTTAAAAGTATTGAGTTGTACCCTGACAGGGTACTGTGGATACCAATATCCGTTAGCCTCCCAGGCCCATGTTGCCCAGGGTTAAAAACATACATTGTAGAATAATATTTTATTGTATTACACCATCTAAACTTTTTTCACAGATCCCTTGTCCCTTTCATTTTTGATCTGGCCGCGACCCCTACAGTACCTTCAGGGGTCCGCTGACCCCACTTTGAGAACACCTGCTCTACACAATAGGCAAATAGGATTAGCTGCTTGCTGGCTGGCCAACACAGCCTTTAGGAGATTTCCAGCGGTAGTGGGTTTGTGTGTCAGAGGAGATTGAGAACTCATGCCAGATCCACCTCTTCATCTTCACTTGACTTGATATTGGGGTGGGGAAGGGGAGGAAGGGTTCAACAGAAGAGTGAGCAGTCAGTCAGTGACCTCTAACCTTTGGAGAAGCCCAGTTTCTGGGTGACAGTGCGGGCGATCTTGGAGGTGGTGGCATCGCTGTAGAGGTAGACCTCGTCCACACTGTGCCAGTCCACGTGGGTCCGACTCAATTTCAAACTGTGGACAGCTGCAGAGGAAGAAGAGAGGGATGGAGAAGTAGGAAAGGGAGGAAGGGGCAAAATGGAGGGATGGAAAAATTAGAAAGCAAGGAAGGGGGGAACGAGATGTGAGAGCAAGCAGAAAAAGGACAAGAGGAACAATGAACAAATGCAGGGGGAAAGACAAAATACACATCAAATTACTCATCAAAATTGTGATTACAAATTCCTCATGGTACAACTCCACAAGGAGAAAGTTTGGTGTAGTCTAGTGCTCGATCAAATACACCCTAAGGCATTGATCTGCAGAGGGTCACTAGAGAACCAGAAAAGTACATATTGAAGAAGCACAAAGGTTCACAAAGTCTGCATATTTCAACTGTTACCCGCCCATTGATTGCTTGGGTGTCATTGAATGTGTACAGTAGATTATGTGAAATAATATTGTACCACACAATTCCCAATTGGGTCTCTATGGTAAGCTCGATCACCAATGTGGATGGGCTACACTCAGATTGTGCAGATCATACAGAGGACTAGATTAGATTTCAGCCTCATTATCTTAGCGGGCAACAGCAACAGGGCATGTAAGAGTGAAAACATGAACGATAAATGAAAACCGGTTGACTGGGTTGAGCTGGTCACATTGAGGTTTTATTGCCACAGATTCACTGTATGGTACAGTACGTGAAGAGGTGACCGGGTACTTTGGTATTGGTCCAGACTGAACCCTGGGGTGCATAGAGACAATCAGGAGGGATTAAAAGGACAGTGTTAAAATGTCCAGGACAAAAGGATTCCTAGAAGAGGTGGACATTAAAAGACGTCCTCCAGCGATTGTTTTTACTTGTACTGTTGAAAAGTGATATCCCAAGTACAAATACAGTAAAGTACACATACTAAAGGGTTAAACAAATATCAAAAGTTTGGACACCTACTCATTCAAGGGTTTTTCTTTTTACTATTTCCTACATTGTAGAATAATACAATGTAGCGGCAGGTAGCCTAGTGGTTAGAGCGTTGGACTAGTAACCCGAAAAGTTGCAAGATCGAATCCCCGAGCTGACAAGGAAAAAATCTGTTGTTCTGCCCCTGAACCAGCAGTTACCCCACTGTTCCTAGGCCGTCATTGAAAATAAGAATGTGTTCTTAACTGACTTGCCTAGTTAAATAAAAGGTTAAAAAAATAAGTTTAACATATCAAAGTAGTCACCCTTTGCCTTGACAGCTTTGACATTCTCTCAACCAGCTTCATGAGGTAGTCATCTAGAATGCATTTAAATTAAAAGGAGTACCTTGTTAAATGCGTTTGAGCCAATCAGTTGTGCTGTGACAAGGTAGGGGTGGCATACAGAAGATTTGGTAAAAGACCAAGTCCATATTATGGCAAGAACAGCTCAAATAAGCAAAGAGAAACGGCAGTCCATTACTTTAAGACATGAAGTTCAGTCAATCTGGAATATTTCAAGAACTTTGAAAGTGTAGTCCCAAAAACCATCAAGTGCTATGATGAAACTAGCTCTCATGAGGACCGCCACAGGAAAGGAAGACCCAGCGTTACCTCTGTTGCAGAGGATAAGTTCATTAGAGTTAACTGCACCTCAGATTTCAGCCCAAATAAATGTGTCTCCTACTTGAACTCTGAAGCATCTCAACATCAACTGTTCAGAGGAGACTGCGTGACTCAAGCCTTCATGGTCGAATTACTGCAAAGAAACTACTACTAAAGGACACCAATAAGAAGAAGAGACTTGCTTGGGCCAAGAAACACAAGCAATGGACATTAGACCAGTGAAAATTTGTCCTTTGGTCCAATGAGTCCAAATTGTAGGTTTTTGGGTCCAACCGCTGTGTCTTTGTGAGACGCAGAGCAGGTGAACGGATGATCTCCACGTGTGGTTCCCACCGTGAAGCATGGAGGAGGTGTGATGGTGCTTTGCTGGTGACAGGGTCAGTGATTTATTTAGAGTTTAAAAGCACGTCTTCACTATTATTCTACAATGGAGAACATAGTAAAAATAAAGGAAAACCCTTGAATGAGTAGGTGTCCAAACTTTTGACTGGAACTGTATGTTTTGGGCAAAATAGTATTTGTATTTTTTATGCAAGTCTGGAGTGCTTTGTACTTGCGCAGGACTAATCATGTGTGAGTGAGAGTGAGAGAGCGAGCGAGACTTAGCATGGGAGAGGGGGGGGGGCACTTAGCATGAGCATCACAATGGTATCACACTCTGTCCAGAGCGCTCACTTCCTCAGATCGTGTCCAGATTACTGCTGGTGCATTAGCTTGTTAATGCTCTGAAAACACTCAGCAGGTGTTCAGAAAACTCTTAACTAATGCAGTACAATCTACAGAGTAGGGGACATCAAAGCCTTCAATCACCTTCTTCCCTTCCTTCCCCCTCTTTCTCTCCTTTCCACCTCCTAATTGGAGGCATCTGAGAAGTGTTGTAGAACCACCAGCAGGGAATAGAACAGTGTCTTTGTGAGAGTCACGTGGAGGGGTAAAGCAGGACGTCCCTGTTCTAATCTCATCAGCGCGGTGAGGATTGAGGAGCAGTCATGGATGCTCCAGTTGATCAGTCTCCATTCAGGGCCCCTCAGGGGCCTGATGATCCAAAATGGCTTAATGGAATGACAAGCAGGAGCTCAGGACTTAACCCATGGAGAAGAAGCTGTGTTAGATGGCAGACAGCATTGGAATTGGTTTCCATTTAGGAGAGGTAACCCATTGGGGCTTAAGAGAGGAGGGATGTGTAGAAGGGATGGGACTGAATCCCAACCAAGCAGCTTTAGACAAAGTAAAAAGAAAACTCTTTCCAGTCGATGGTCATAAGAATCTATTGCATTGGAAGACCTGAGGGTAAAGATTTGTCAGTATTGCAGAACTTTTCACCGGGTTAGAGTAGCATGTTTTCATTTATCATTGGAAATCACTTGGGATAACAAGCATGCTTCACAACAAGTATCACACCAAGGTTGGAATCAATTCCACTTCAATTCAGCCAAATCAGGAGGTGAATTTATATGGAATTGACAACCAGAACTATACCACACTACTGTACATCATCTTACTACAGTACTCTACAGAAGCGGTGGCGTGCAGCAGGGATAGAATGATCTGTTCTAATGATCAGAGAAGTACAGTAGGGAAAGACAATCTCACCATTTAGCTTACACCTACTCTGAGTCCACTGTAAAACGGGATGTCTTGAGGAGGCAGCAGGTACTCAGTCTTACCCATTAGCCAGCCATAGGAATAAATAAATCATGGCTGACTGGGTGGGGAATGGGGAACGTGCTCATGTTGCCAAATGAGAAGGGAAATGAGATGGACAAGCTTCCCAGAGACAACATCCTGTTTTACAGGGGAGCCCAGGGCAGAGCAGACAAGCCAGCGAGGGGAAGAGGGGGAGGCCTGGATCAAAGCACACCAGAGGATCTAACAGTCAGCCACAGAGAGGTTAAGAGGTTTACATGGGAGGCTTTCCAACTATGCCCCGGAGAGCAAGAGAGGACGAGGGAAGAGGGAGAAAAAGTTGTAGATAGATTTAGAGACCGTGTGAGAGACCAAGAGCTAGAACTATAGTGAAAGAGGTAAGAAAGAGAGGAACAGAGCAAGAGCGCTTCTTGTTGCTTTGTTCCTGAGATAGGGAATTATGCCACTAAACCAAGGCAAAGCTCCTTTCCTCAAATGAATTACTGTTATGTTTAAACAGTGTTATTGTTAGGATGCTAGCTCAGAGCAGTATTGTCTCTTAATTGGCATGGGAGAATTAGTGTGACAATTACAGGCAACGCCAAACTAGGGTCTGCCAAACATCTTAGATATGTTCCTAGCCTCTGAAGGGTTCCACATCATGTAGAGAGCCACAGAGGGAGTACTACGATCAATGCTAGGACACTAGGGTCACATTCATTAACCACAAGATGGTAGAGAACGTTTTGTGTCTGCTGAATGCAACCCAGTCCTGAATTAGATTGGCCCTGGGGCAGGGGTTAGCAACAGTCGGCCAAAACTGGCCCGCGAGTGATCTTTTTTTGGCCCCCCAAAGCTCATTATAAAAAGGGGGATTTTAGTTTTTGGTCAAAAGACAAATCGACATAAATTCAGATAAAAATGTGTTTCATTTGGAAATCTGTTCCCATGTACTCCTACGAATAAAAAGAGACATGATCATGTCTCAATGTAATCAAGGTATGAAATTGTTATTTTTTGGACTTAGTTGGTGTGCAGTGTACAAAATTATTATAATTATTTTGTGGCCTCCCGACCACCCCCGACAAAAATTGTCACTGAATCTAGTTGCTAACCCCTGCCCTACGGTGCTGCAGATATTGCTGGCAATAGGAGTCTGCACTAAAGGAGCAGTTATTCCATCCATTGAGGCAATGCAGGAGCTTATAGTGCAGCCTGCAGAGCAGTGTGCTATGTGGGCCTGAATGGTGCCTCTGTTGCCTCTAAACGAGAGCTTTGTTCATTCTCTTCAGAGCTGTGGTGGTGATACGGGAGGTTCATTAAGATGTGATCAAGCCGCTAGAGGGAAGGGGAGGCGGAGAAGGGGAGGCTTTTTGGAGAACCAGCTTATTGAGCTCAGATCCTTCGTTTTCCTATTTGGATTTAGAGAGACTGGAAAGATGTTACTTGCTAACTGACTCTCCACTTACTTAGCTCTACCACCACTAACAGACAGACCGGAGCAAGACTTGCAGGTATCATCCAAAAGTCCAGAGAGCAGCAGCAGTAATAGTGACATACTCTGGAACACAGGAAGGGGGGCATTCTAATGACTAGGCCCAATATAAACTAAAGGAGTGAGAAGCTGTCTAATCTAGAGACCAGTTCTACTAGAGCGGGTTGGGTTGTCTAACTGGACTTAGTTCTAGGGAGAGCTCAAAGGGGTGAGCGAAGATCTAGTTCAATCAAGACCTACGATCTAGAGGAGAGAGGGAGCAAAGCAGATATAATGTAGGAGATAAAAAAGGCTGGCGTTACAGTACCTGAGCAGCGTTTGCGCTTGAGACATTTAGTTGTAGCACTCGGTTGATATCCACTCCATTTGAAAAGAAAGGGGAGGTAGAAAGGGGGCAGGTGGGAGAGAACTAACAACCAAGAGAGAGTGAGTGAAGGACATGACTTTGGTGTTTTGTCACAGAGGGCTACCCACTGCAATCACTGTTAGACTGGAGGGCGTTTGTCAAGCAGCGCTGGTATCAGGTAAACACCCTGGGTCTTGTGTGGGTGTATAGTACAGCTGTTGGTTAGAAACTGTTGACTAGAAGCTGTTGACTAGTATTCGCATCAGAAAATGTCACAGAAATGTGCATTAGTTCAAATGTGATTAAAAAAATTATGAGGAAAAATTTGAAGCGTATAGCCTAACCATTAATACATTTTGTTCAATTTCATTAGCTTCATTCAACTGACAAGCAAAGTTCTTCATTTGAATACAACCTGTCCATATGAACATGACTCTTCATTGTGGTGGCTTAATTAACATGTCAATATTTGCTGTTGCACACAATCTTGAGCTGAGAGGGAACATTAAAACCCATTTGCAGCGCTGTTTGACATATGCCCAAGATGATTGAGGTAGCACCTGAACCTTATTCTTGTTTTACTGCCTTTAGGGCACTCACGTGTGGACTATATCATGTGCTGGTAATGAAAAGATGATTTTATACAACACTATTTTAAAACATGACAATTATGACTGTTTGCCTCCGACAAAATGGTTGGTCAATGGAGGCTACATGACATAACATATTCAGAGTGATAAGAGGGATACATGGTTGTATAGTACTTTCAGCCAGATAGCTGTCATTCATCTTGTCAAACAGGTTGAGTACAAATTGCAAAACAACATTCTAACATCAAATTTCAAAGTATTTTCCTGAAAGAATGTTGGAGGGCTATCAAAGTAAAAGCCAGACTTAACAGCGTAATATTTTAAGAGGATTTCACAACGATCCAAAAGTGAGTGGGCCGCCTACAGAGAAGTTTCTTAGAAGTAGCCCGCCTTACAGCTTTTTTCCCCCTTTGCTCATGTTTAGTCTAAAAAACGAAAGAGCTAAATTATTTTAGTGGGTCAGAAAAACTTCAGGGAAGGATATCCATTCCTGAGAACAGAGGCGAGAACCATTTCTGAGAACAGAGAGGAGGACGTTGCCCTCTAAGATATGTCCTAAAGTCCAAGCAACTGCTCACTCCTTCCCACACACTCCACACACTCTCACACAACTATCAAGCAACCAGGGTTTCATTTAGAGAAATGTCCTTCCATTAGACCATTGTGTCAGACTTGATATCATCACATAGACTATGGCTGCAGTCAGACTGTGCAGTGATAAGGACATTGGGAATCAGTCTGAGCCCTGACCTAAAAGGACCAGTCACCACTGTCACACTGACTCAGATAACATGACCTAGGTCTTACCCTGTGACAGAGCTGTTTGTGGACTTTTGTGGGCCTTAGCTGATTGAACTGGGGTTATGTTTAAAGAGTGTTAGTCAAAATGAGGGTGCTCCTATTAAACCAGAAGAACCCTGAGCTGGGAGCTCATCTGGCCATAAAGGTATTATGCTGTGCTGTGACTGCTTTCATATTTCACATTTACTCACAGCTATAAATAGGCTGTGATCGATCCAACAAGAACACCCAGGCAAGCAAGTTGTCAAGGGGGAGTTGTATTTGGATAATAATAAGCCTTTAGGATAACGTTGGTGTACTGGAATGTAAATAGTATCATAATCAATCAAGCAGAATAACTATGGGATTGGATATGGTATTGAGATGTCTCCTATCCTTTCAGGCATTTGATTACCAAATGAATGTGGATCTCCATTCCGGACAGGTCTATAATTGTACCATTTGAGCGGAGGTTAGGATCAAGAGATCAGACTTGCAAATGACAGCAGTGCTTTCCTCAGCTGGACTGAAACCTGCTGATTGTACAAGTGTTGTCAGGACAGGCTGAGAGAGCAAAGAGCGAGAGAGACCAAGAGAGACAGGGGGGAGAGAGAGAACGACAAATAAAGAGAGAGACAGTTAGAGAGGGAGAGAAAGATTGTTATATAGAAAGAGAGAAACGCCACCCTCAGAGTGTCTGGAGACAGATATGAATCGGCTGATCCATCTGGGACCACATCACAACAACAGTGGCTGGAAACAAATAGGCTTTATCCTGCTTAACAACTTACTGTCTGGGGCTGTCCAGCTTTATGAAGTATATTACTGTATCATTTAAATTACTACTAATGCAGCACTAATATATCTGACTTGTTTTCTGAACTGAAGTTGGCTTGTGTGGCCGTGATTAAATGCTAATCTTGGGTTTAGGGTTTCAATGCGATACATTTCTGGATGTTGACAATTGGAGACAAAACGGCAGTGTTATGGAGTATAGATTACATTTTGACATGGCCCGCACTGAGCTTGTTTTGGCCTACATCTTGAATCAAAAGGTCCATTGGTGTGGACTTCTCGGTTTGAGAGAGAGCACCATAAACCTCTCAAAAGGAATGACATCCCAAATGTCATATTGGTTAAGAGCTTGTCTACTCCGCTGGGAGCTTTGGATTTAATTGGCCAGGGAAAAGACCAACACAACAGAATGCTACAGTATCTGGTCAAGCACATCACATCCATGCTATTCTCCATCAAGAGTATCCAGCCATCCACCCACATAGCGACATACAGCCTGAGGTATTCTAGCCTTCAAATAAACATAAAAATGCATTACACTACTAAACTGTGTGTCTAAAACTCTTATGATTAAAAAAAAGTGTATTTTGAATGATAGGCCTTCTAGCTATTGAAAGCTTAGAGAATAAGTATGCTAAATGTCAGTGTGCCATGACGATTGTCCTGGGTTGTAGACAAGAGCTGTGACTAGTGATGGAGGGAAAAACATCTATAGTTACATAGAGATATTACTTGTGAGAATATATCGTATCGCTTTGACAATATCGCAATATCATTTATTTTGCTAGTTGGATGTACCTGCAGCCTATTCACTAACTGCAGTATTTTTCCTTCATAGCTTGTTGTCCATCTTTTTAAATAGGGTGACAATTTGTTTTCAGCACTTTTATTTCAATGACGGATCAAACCTTGTTTTCTCATGGCTCTCTCTTGTCCCTCTACAGCAGACATGTGGTGAGCAATATGTTTGGAACACTGAATCACAAAATTACAGTACCTATCGTATCGGCACCAAAGTATCCTAATAATATCGTATTGAGGTCCCTGGCAATTCCCAGCCCTAGCTGTGACATGACATTATGTGATGTTCTGGCCTGTGTGTGTTGTTGACATATGACCCTGTGTGCCTGTGGGGCTTTGCTTGCCGTGACGCTCCAGGAGCCTGACGGACTGAAGTACACCCCACCGTCATGAGCCCTGGCCCAGCCCCCAGCCAGCCCACATGCAAATCTCTCTACTGATTCAAACGCCTTCAAAACACATCCATCCGTATGATAGATTCTCACATCAGTACACAGTCCCTTCACATACCCGCATCTCTCTGTTGCCATCACCCACCACTCCAACACAGACATATATTCACACAGTACACACATATCCACCAGGGATTCTTCCATAATCAGCCTCCCTAAGTGATACACAGCCAGTGCATCTTTAAACAGGTCTGACAAACAAAAGGTGTAATGTGTCTACAGCCAAAAAGACACATAAAGCTTACTCGGGTCTCCTAAAACCTGACAGGGGAGCCATCGGGGGGCCTCTTGCTATTAACACCATGCTCCTTAGATTATGGAATCACAGTGAGAGGGTCATGGAGCCCCAATGGGACTGTTCAGTCACAATGCATGGAGCAACTCTGTGCATGTGTGTGCGAGAGACTGAGCATACAGGCCTGCCCTACAGTATCAAAAATGTTTTTGCCAAATGACGGTTTCTGTACAACAAACACTCTCATAGTGATACTTTGTACTTTCTTCCTCTGAGAGGAACTTCCAAGCCAGGCTAGCAAGTAAGACAGACTCTGTATTATGTGAACCAGCCTATTGCCAGCTTCAGTAGCTGCTGAAATCGGTAAACCCGCCACAGTATAGCTGCCATGTGGGCCACCATCTGTGGCAACTGTCAATTTCCATCCTCAAATTAGACGACAGTGGCAGCCATCAACTACAAATGAAGTGTCAAACTGTCACGGTCACCCTTTCCCATAGAAGCCTGAGGAATGAGGAACCCTTTTTGACTGACACAGCAGCAATAACCAAGGGCAGGAGAGAACAGAGCACTCATGCCGTCTGCATTATGATGATCTCATGCCGTTTGCATTATGATGATCTCATGCCTACATAACATGCCTGCGAGCCGCAACACTTGCTTTCTGCTCCATTAGTCTTGGAGCTGGCTGCTGGGTTTCAGCGTGAGAAAGAGGGAGAGAGGGGAGGAAGGGTGAGAGAAAGAGGGAGAAGTGGAGGAAGAGTGAGAGGGTGAAAGAAAGACAGAGAGAGTTGAGGGAGAACAATGGGTGGAGGAGAGGAAAGGAGAGAGGGAGAGAAGGAAAGAGGGTAATGCAGTATTGTGAAGTGGGTAACAGGTACACTCTCCCGCTTTATTAGCTGGGTGCTCTGCCATATATGACAAAGACTTCAAATATAATACCAAGTTCAAAAACATTGGGAAATGGCATAACTCCAAAATGTTGGGGGGTTATTTACACAAAAAAGAAATCACACCTTTTCATTTTCGTCCAGGCAGGCTAACATGTTTTCGGAAGTTATGCCTTGATCAGAGCATCCGATTCAGTAAGCTACTGTATATGGTACAATAGACTCACTGTCATTTTCAAGACATTGACTTTTGCAGAATGTGTTAACAAATAACTTTGAAGTGAATCCTTGAATGAATTCATAAAATGTGGTGAAGCGTTAGAACAGTTTTGTATTCTCTCAAAGAGGTGACTCATAATGGAAATTATGGGATGTGGCAGTGCTTTCAAAGGGGGACTTGGAAAGGGCTGGGTTGTGGGTGCCTACGTGAAAGTGACACAACCGTTGCCGTAATCCTGATCCCATTTCAAACACACTGATTATGACTTGTGTCCTCAGTGTGTGTTGATATTTGTGTATGTGTGAGAAAGAGAGGGATAGATAGAGAGTGAGAGAAAGAGGGAGGAGGAGGGGTAGTAAAACAAGGGAAATTCGGACAAGTGGAGACATTTGGCTTTAGGTTTACAAGTCGGGTTAGAATTACAGTTAGTGTTAGGTTTAAGGGAAAATAGGATTTTGAATGGGAATCAATTGTTTGGTCCCCACATGGATTAGTAGAGAGCGAGTGGCCTCTGTCTTTCCACCAGTTCATGTCTGTGATTAAATTTGAGTGGCGTAGCTAGTACCATGCAGGCGCTTGAGAGAACATTGCATTGGCAATAAGGCAAACTCCAGTAGCCAGCCAGTCTACTCATGACTATATATACAGTCCCCTATTGCTCCTGAAGGGCGAGACTGTCCTTGTATGAATGAACAGACTGTACTGTTGGACGCATTCAGAACAGGTCTGAAATAGAGGCTAGATCAGGGACCCATTCAAGGACTAAACTTATGTTGATTAACACTGAGTCAGAGCAAGTCATGATCATTCACAATGGGAGGTTAATCACTGTGCAAACACTGTTATGGTCCAATTCAGAGTGCCACACACTGAGGAGATGGCGCTGGCCTTGGTTGGTAGGAAAGCAGCACTTATTCTCAGTTCGAGATAGAAGTTGTCTTCAAGCTTAGCATTGAAGTGTCAGATTATTTCTCACACAGATACAGCACACACACCAACACTGGTGGAATTTTCCCTTACACACACATACACACAAACACAGAGGCAAACAAAGGTGACACTCTCCTTCTCCCTCGCTTTCCCTCTCTCACACACATACACACAATCTCTCCTGGTGACACACTGATTTAATACCTCTGGTATCGAAAGTCATTCACACACACATTCATCACAGAAGGAGCAGCCATTTCACAGGGCTGAAGACTGTGCATTCAGGAGGGAATTGCTGACTGAAAGATTCCATTTGTCACTTGTTTTCTGAGTGCACCAACAAGCTATTCCTGAAACAAATTGCTGTCTGAGCCTTGCAGAAGAAATACCCTTTTACCTATAATACACTCTGGCCTAACAAAATACAATCAACATCCTCATAAAGACAATCTGGTATGTTTCCCCTTTCTGGTCTACAGGGAGATCCTGATAGCTAATACGTTATGGTTTATGAGTCCCAACAACACTTTTCCGTTGCTGATAAGGTGGGCAAAGGTGGGTGATATTTTTAATGGAGTCCATAACTAACCCAGACACCATCTACAGAGAACCCCATTTGACAGCTGCTACCACACTACATTATCTATAAGTTCTCTATAGATAAGTACCTTGGTGGAATTATAATCAGGTTAGTAGTGATTGCCCTGGCAGAACGTTGCAGATTAAAATTGTGAGAGAGCATGGCTACAGCACTGGTATCCAACCCTGGTCCTGGAGAACAAGCCGATTCAGCTAATCAACAAATCATCAAGACGTGGTTAGTGAAATCAAGCGTTTCAGTTCTGCTCTGGACCAAAAGCTTGCCCAGACTATAGCTCTCCAGGACCAGGGTTGGAGACAACCAGTATTCAGTCTTTAGAATAATGCATTATATACTTGATATAAGCCTACACTTGATAAATATTTATTTAGGCCTAAACCATATCTCCCACACGCCCTGGTGTTGTCTCACCATCTTTGCTGTCGACTGTTTTGGCCACCACAGAGTCAGAGTCGAAGCTGTCCTGCATTTGCTGCCCAAGGAAATGGGTCAAGTGCTCCACCTCAATGAGGTCACTCTCCTCCTCCTCCAATGGGAGCCAGGTGCCGTCGATGAACCACTGGCCCCTCATGACAGGAATGCTCTCCTGCTCTGAGGGTGGGAGAGAGAATGGAGCAGGGGGAAGTTAGAGAGATTTACAAAGCATTCAATTTTTCCCCCTTTTCTTTTCAATGTTCCCCTTGATTGTTTGCGGGGAACAAAATGCTAGACAGACAAAAAATGGTAACTTAGCATGAGCCAGCAGGTAACAACTATGTGTGTGTATGTGGTGCTGACACCAAATGCAAATACATCTAGGTAGTTGCTTTGTGAAGGCTGCAATGACAGGTAGGCCTAATTAGGCACCCTATAAAGCTAGGCTTTGGCAATCTCAGTGGAGTGTGGAGGGAGGTGAAGTTGATTACAGAACTGATTAGTTTAGAATTAGTAGTCGTTGGTGAGAGCATGACCACAACATTTAATTCTGTAATGTGTGTTTTTCTATCTAATGGCACAGAGCTTGGGTGTGACTGTTCCTACAAACAGGTAGTAACCAACACACATCATCTATAGTAAATAGCAGCAAAGACAGAAAAAAGCTCTTACGGAAATCACTTTTACAGTAGCCTACATTTGTATTCAGCTTTAATTTATCATTGGATGTGGTACAGAGAGTACAGATGTAGGATAATGAAAACACCAATGGACCGTTAGAAATGTCTTACTCAACAAAACAGACTCTAGTGAGAAGATATAGGCCTAAGATAGCTAATGCATGTCAAACAGTGATATTACAGGCCCAAACATAGTCAGAGCCTCAAACTGACTCAAACATCTAGCTGGAAGATCCTAGTAAACCAACTGTCACTTAGTGTTGCCTCAGGCGAACTCAGCGAGATATTTCATTTTCCCTAAAGGGATGCATGGCTATCTCGCTGGCTTGCTCAAGTAATCCAGGGCTCTATAGGAACCAGCTATACCACCATGGCTGACTTTTTTGTAAATCTCCATGAATTAGTTGGCACAGTCCAGATACATTCATTGGAGGCAGTGCCCGGGATGGTGGCTAGACTAATAATAGGCCACTTTTGTGGGTTTGTGATAGGTAGCACAAATAAACTTTGGCTTCATTAGGTTGCTTAAAGGCAATGTTTCTGACCCTATTCCAGATTGTGACTATACAGTACTAGTCAAAAGTTGACACACCTACTCATTCAAGGGTTTTTCTTTATTTTTACTATTTTCTACATTGTAGAATAATAGTGAAAACATCAACACTATGAAATAACACATATGGAATCATGTAATAAGCAAAAAAGTGTTGAACAAATCCAAATATATGTTATTTTAGATTCTTCAAAGTAGCTACCCTTTGCCTTGATGACAATGCATTTCATTTAACAGGTGTGCGTTGTTTAAAGTTAATTTGTGGGATTTCTTTCCTTCTTAATGCGTTGGAGCCAATCGGTTGTGTAGTGACATGGTCCAAATTTACGATAATCCGTTCACCTACTCTGCGTCTCACAAAGACACAGCAGTTGGAACCAAAAATATCAAATTTGGACCACCCCTACCATGTCACAACTGATTGGCTCAAACGCATTGAGGAAAGAAATTCCACAAATTAACTTTTAACATGGCACACCTGTTAATTGAAACGCATTCCTGGTGACTACCTCGTGAAGCTGGCTGAGAGAATGCCAAGTGTGCAAAGCTGTCAAGGCAAAGGGTGGATACTTTGAATGATGTCAAATATAAATATATTTTGATTTGTTTAACACTTTTTGTTGGTTACTTTGTGATTCCATGTGTTATTGCATAGTTTTGATGTCTTCACTATTATTCTACAATGTAGAAAACAGTAAATATTTTTAAAAATCCTGGAATGAGGTGGTGTCAAACTTTTGACTGGTACTGTATATATTTTTTTACTTTAGTGTGCTTACTGTATTTGTACTTGGGATATCACTTTTGACAGGTACTGTATGTGGCCTATATTTGTACATTAAAGCATATTGTAGACAGACAGATTGCGTAGTAGGCATGAATGAGAGATGGTGACACCATGCCATCTCTGATCTCGTGAGTGTATACAAGGTAATCTCTATAGTGACCTGGTAGTGATTTGTCCATGCAGTCTGCAGCCTCTCATTGGAGAGATACGCAGCAGGAATTAAGACCAGAGATTATGGGCACCACTCAACATCTGGCACTGATGCGTTTGCTTGCCAGTGGCAGATGAATAGCACTTGGCAACATGGGTTGACGACTAAAATACTTTAAAGCGTAACCCTCTTGCACACATTGGTTTGCAAGCAAAACATACATATACAGGAATGCTGGGTATATAAGGAGGAAAGAGAATGCTTCCTATTGATACTTACGATTCCAATACACAGGATAGCATTCTCTGTCTTTGACATCCACCTCATACAGCCCACCCCTGACACATACAGCCTCTACGTTGATGTTTATTGAATCAAGGTCTCTTTCGTCTGAGGAGTCTGTTCTCTCCATCGAACCCCTGTCCCTATTCACCGTAGTTCTCGGCGCCGGCACTGGTCCAGCTCGCTCGATTCCGTTCGACCCCCCAGTTGTCGCTTCCACCCCGCTTGCATTATCTTCCTCGTACGCTTCATCCATTCCCAAAGAACCCTGGCGCTTGGTTGTTCCAGGGTTCAGTTCGCAGAAATTACGAAACATGACCTCAACTTTCAAAGAGTCGTGTCCAATGAAAGGCTTCCACGTTTTTTTGTCCTCTTTGTAAAACCACCGCACTTCTTCGGGTCCCAATTCTGTGACAACCTCGTTATACCGGTTCCTTGAACTACTGCTCCGAGTCCTCTTTCTGCTTTCCAACACCGGGGTGGCGTTCCGGTCATTTTCACTGAAGGCCAGAGAACCGGTGTCTAGGTAGGCTGCGGGAGGACTCCGGTTGTTGTGACAGCCGGGGTACGGTTCCTCTAGTATCATACAGTCCGGAGGAACCCGGTGGCGGCCTCGCAGCAGCGGCATGTGCCTGTCCAGACCTGGCTGAACCGAGTGCATCCCCGCCAGCATTGTTTCGCCAATAGGCTCTTCATAGCAGCATACAAATACATCTTTTTCCAAGTCCCAGTCTCTGTTGTTGTTGCCGACTGATGAGACCCTATTCTCAGGGCTCTGTGGAGAGCTGCTTAGCAAAGACGTTTTATTTGTGAAACTGCTCGACATAACTATTGAGCAAGCTATCTTGTCATTAGCTCGGTAGCTAACCGGCCGACCCGGCCTAGCTATGTTTTGCTATGCAGCAACTACTGGCAATCCGTCGTATGTTTGACGAGGTAAAACTAGCTATTTTATTAATTGACAAGAAATAAACTAGCCCTAGCCAGCTTCCATCCGAGAAACCTGCTATTCTCTCTTCGGCACAACCACCTGACCTACACCAAATATTTTATAACTAAACCCTACACCTTCTGCAGCGGTACACAGCCCCTTTCCTGCTGGACTCGGTCACAGAATCCGCTTGGTCCAGTTTAATATTGATACTGTCCTGTAACAAGTTGATATCTCTTTCTTTCCTGCGAGTAGAATTGCAGATTATTTCGTGTCTAAACAACTCGCCGGCTAGCATGGAGACACAAGCGCGTGCATCAACTAGCTCTCTCTCCCCGTGACAGCTGACGCAAGTATCACAAGATTCCTACGCCCAGATGTGAACGCGCACGTAGAATGTACGCGAACCTTCTTCTTCTTCTTCTTCTTCTTCTTCGATTTCATTGCGGTCCGCAAACAAACGTTTAATCTGCATGCAGGCAACTACTGTGCTGGAATGTACGATCACTAATGATCTGCCCAAAACTGTACTGCCATTGAAATAGAATAACAAACCAAATAAATTCCCAACTTCTACTACACCCTCCCCAACCCCATTAAACTTTATATAATCCACCCTTAGGATGGTTCAGCATGTCAAAAGCCATTTCAACAGTATTTGTGTTTATTATGGATCCCCATTAGCCACTGTCAAGGCAGCAGCTACTCTTCCTGGGTCCAGCAAAAATTAAAGCAGAAGTTTGGCATCACTTAGAAATGTCTTTCTTTTTGAATAAAAAGCAAAAATTGTCCATTAAAATAACATCAAATTGATCAGAAATACAGAGTAGACATTAATATTGTAAATGACTATTTTAGCTGGAAACGGCAGATTTTTAATGAAATATCTACATAGGCGTACAGAGACCCATTATCAGTAACCATCACTCCTGTGTTCCAATGGCATGTCGTGTTAGCTAATCCAAGTTTATCATTTTAAAAGGCAAATTGATCATTAGAAAACCTTTTTGCAATTATGTTAGCACAGCTGAAAACTGTTGGTCTGATTAAAGAAGCAATAAAACTGGCCTTCTTTCGACTAGTTGAGTATCTGGAACATCAGCATTTGTAGGTTTGATTACAGGCTCAAAATGGCCAGAAACAAAGAACTGTCTTCTGAAACTCGTCAGTCTATTCTTGTTCTGAGAAATGAAGACTATTCCATGTGAGAAATTGCAGAGAAACTGAAGATCTCGTACAACGTTGTGAACTACTCCCTTCACAGAACAGCGCAAACTGTCTCTAACCAGAATAGAAAGAGGAGTGGGAGGCCCCGGTGCACAACTGAGCAAGAGGACAAGTACATCAGACTGTCTAGTTTGAGAAACAGATGCCTCACAAGTCCTCAACTGGCAGCTTCATAAAATAGTACCCGCAAAACACCAGTCTCAACGTCAACAGTGAAGAGCCGACTCCGGGATGCTGGCGTTCTAGGCAGAGTTTCTCTGTCCAGTGTCTGTGTTCTTTTGCCCCCCCCCCCCCCTTAATCTTTTATTTGTATTGGCCAATCTGAGAAATTGCTTTTTCTTTGCAACTCTGCTTAGAAGGCCAGCATCCCGGAGTCGCCTCTTCGCTGTTGACATTGAGACTGGTGTTTTGCGGGTACTATTTAACGAAGCTGTTGTTCGAATACCCGAGCCGACAAGGCACTTATCCGGTGTATGTGACAATAAAACCATGCTTTTTTTTAAAGCTGTTGCTGCAGACATCTTTGAATCTCAGTACAGAGCAGATTTTCTTTTTACCCCAATTGTTAGTAGCTACTATCTTGTCTCATTGCTACAACTCCTGTACGGGCTTGGGAGAGATGAAGGTTGAGGGTCATGCGTCCTCCGACACACAACCCAACCAAGCTGCACTGCTTCTTAACACAGCACATATCCAACCCAGAAGCCAGCCGCACCAATGTGTCGGAGGAAACACCGTGCACCTGGCGGACGACGCTAGGCCATTTGTGCTTCACATTACGAAAGAGCCTGGGGGTGAACCCAGGGTCTCTGGTGGCGCTGTAGTACCTAACTTTGCATCTGCACAGTTCTTCCAGTAAATGTGTTTTTGAAAAATATCTGTGTAAATTGTTAAAGGGCGACTGCAATTCCTCATTTGGCCACGTCTTAGATTTTTTTCAAAAGCTGGCGACCATGACTGAATTCAAACGTGAGTTCGTTTTGGGGTGTGTTTTGATATGGGTGTCTCTTCTGTGTGTTCGCAGGTGGTAAGAGTTAGCCAAATTATTTAGCCAATTATCTTCAAAGGGCTGGTGTGCAACCGTGGCAAAATTGGTTTGACTTTGGATAGCCTCTCTCTGGGGATAGTTAGGGACTGTCAATAAATTGCTCAATGTAAATGCACATATTTCAGTTGTCTCATTAAATGCTTTCAATATTTGTATATGACTTCCTTGAATTTAAAGTTGGTTTGAGGTTTTTAAGTCATAGAAAGTTGGAGCTGTTAACCTTTTAAAATATTGCCCCATCCCACTGGGCACAGACATCAGTTCAACATCAATTCCACATTGGTTCAACGTAATTTAATTGAACTTACATGGAAACAATATTGACTCAACCAGTGTGTGCCCAGTGGGATGTACAAATAGCCCCATAGGGATATCGAATGTCAAACCAAATTGACCATGAGCATTACGATCGGGTCCTGTGCAGCTGCGTTCCGAATTGATGATTACTTGTCAGCTGTGGGCATGTGGGTAGGAATAAAATAAACCCAGCCCACAGAAAACTGTTATGTACCCTTCATTCTGTGACATACATTTTCTTATCATCTCCTTTTTGGACGAGACTGACTTTAT
Organism: Oncorhynchus clarkii lewisi; assembly: GCF_045791955.1. Taxonomy (NCBI): domain Eukaryota; kingdom Metazoa; phylum Chordata; class Actinopteri; order Salmoniformes; family Salmonidae; genus Oncorhynchus; species Oncorhynchus clarkii. Next base: position 37,082,718 of record NC_092165.1, read on the forward strand.
GACCAAAATTATACTATTTACACTTCACAATTTTGACACTAGAATATTATGGACAGTATATAAATAGAAAAGGTCTGTAGAGCAGTAGTTACAGTATATAGGATGAGCCTTGACTAGAATACAGTATATACACTGAGTATACCAAATATTAGGAACACCTTCCTAATATTGAGTTGCACCACCCTCCCCTTTTGCATCCAGTTAATAAGGACCAACATCACATGTGCACTACTGTAGCACTCACTGCGCACAGGGAGCAGCAACGAAGTCATCATCACATCATCCAAAAACATGGCAGGCATTGATTGAATATAAAATGCTAATATCTTCGGCTGTGAGTGATTCCATTTAAATAATTCAATGGATGTTATAAGTGTCTTATTAGGAATTTTCAAATCTGACTTCTCTATGTGGCCGTGTATGGAAATTGTCTGGGCCGGGAGTCAGTTGAATTGCAGTACCAAAGCAAAACTGTAGGAGCAGTCAAAATCGTGCTTCAAGACTGGAACCCTGGCCCCTTGGATTGTTGCTAAGCCTAACCCTTTTCTTAACCTCGTTCTCTTAACTGCCTACGTGAAGTCACCTATGCTGCTGCATTAGTTCAATCAATCAAATGTATTTATAATGGCCTTTTTACATCAGCAGATGTCACAAAGTGCTACACAGAAACCCAGCCTTAAACCCCAAACAGCAAGCAATGCAGATGTAGAAGCACGTTAGTTAGTTAGTTAGTCCCTGATGTTACGGAAGGATATGCTGGTGTTCCGTTAATATATTCCCTTTAAAAGGCACAGGTTTGGGGTGAAGTTCTTTGTTATATGCGAAGTGAAGGCAGGATTTGTCAAAGACTTTATAGTCTACACAGGGTCCACCACTGACATCCAACGTTATGAGGGGCTTATGAGGACCATGCTTATGAGGACCATGCTGGTCCCTCATCTTGGGAAGGGCCACACTTTGTATTATTTCTTAATTTCTTTCTTTACATTTCTTGGTCTTTGTGTGTATTGTTTTGTATTGTTAGGTATTACTGCACTATTGCCGCTAGTAACATAAGCATTTAGCTACACCTGCAATAACATCTGCCAATTATCTGTACGCGACCAATAACATTTGATATTTATTTGAATTGGTACAACACTCTTCCAGCTTCTGCCCACTCCCTCATCCTCCCCACTCCCTCTCCCCTTTAGGTGAGGTGATTACCTACCAAAAGTACAGAGAGAATCTCATGAGAAAGCTGCTGGAGGAGCACCACACCCCTCGGCGCCCATCCACTGAGGGTCGTCCTGCTGCAGACAATCCCCTACGGCTTACTGCACGACATTTTCCCTGCAAAGTCCCTCAGACTGCTGCTCAAGGCAGTCGCACACAGAGGCAATGCAAAGTCTACCTGTCCGGCACAAGGAGAAGGAAGAAGGGGAGTTTGACAATGTACGTGTTTAGTTTGTGACACACCCTTGTGTGTTGTGCCATGCTTTGGGGAGTACCTTATGCTTAAGCACTACTGAGCACATCTGCAGCAATTACTGACTGACTGACTTAAAACAGGTACTAAGCCATTGGGGCTGTGGGGTGGAAAAGCAGTTGTTGTTCAATCACCATATGAATACAGAAATATAAGTTATGCATGTTAATAAGTTGTTAGTCTTTTCTTGCTGTTTTTTTTTTACCTCTAGTAAACCTAGTTTAAGTGTTTGTTGTTCAACCACTACCAATACTTCAATTGCTTCAATACTAAAGTTGGCCTCAATCTTCTGCAAGAAAGATATCCAGTTCTAGTCATGATGTTGTCAAATAAGGTGCTGTTTGTGTGGTTGGTTCCTGAAAGTACAGAATAAAGAGGAAATATTTGTAATTAGAATACAGTATCAGGATATAGCAATAAAACAATGTTACAATGAAGTAACATAACACTGCTATAAAAACAATAGGTTGCATTGACAAAATGACCATTATGAATGATATAAGAATGATATAAGAAACAGTGACTGAAGAGCTCCACAGAGGGGCATGGCAGGGAAAAGCAGAGCTATGCTAAACGGGCCAAATGAAAACACAGGCCAATATAAGGCCAGGGCAGTATATACAGTATACAGCTTCAAAGATAATACTTCTCTGACACCATTAACATTGTTTTACAGAGCTAACAGAAGAATGTAGCTAGCTACATAAGCATAATTGAGTACAACACCATAAAGGTTATGAAATTAGTAGCTTGCGTGTCTGTGGTTATAAAGGGGTACACACAGAATACACTATGCTGCATGCATACATACATACATGCATACATACATACATACATACATACATACATACGGTGTGCTACAGTAGAAACAACATACCACAATATACAGAAATTATTATGATAATGTAATAAGGCACTTACTTTGATAGGAATGCACACGTCTAAAGTTATTATTAGTAAGGAAAACAACAATGAAGACAATTTGGGCGCCAGCTGGAAAATGCGCTGGGGGGAAAAATTTAGTGCAGGTTCTTTTCTGACTTGAGATGTGCAACTGTTTGCATATTTGATCTGTGGAAACACTGGGGGAGTGCTTGGGCTCTCATCGAAGAGAGAAGTTTGTCCGGCTCATCTAGCTAATCCTCTACTTATATTAGCATAGCATGCCTCAAACGTAAATTGTCCACCACAGTGAAATGGGCTACTTCAATGTGAATTAATGAGGAGGCGGAACACATCAATATTCAGGCTGTTGTTTGAAAATAAAAGTGGTTTGAATACAACTAGAAATGGACAAGTTGAAACATAACCTATAGACAATGGCGATTTTAGCATGTAAATCTTGGTGGGGCAAACTCCCCCCCCAACATTTTTTAGCTGCATTCCAGCAAAGCCACTGCACAACATAACACTAAACAATACATTTATTGCACTATAACGGCAACAAGCGGTGCCCATAAACTGTTGGGGCCTACATAAAACTGTCCCAACAACAGAGCTTTCCTTTCAGCACCATGGAGTGAATCCTTACCACCGCTACACCTGGCTGTCAGCGGAGCCTTGTCTGGCAGCGAATCTGTTCATTCGGCCTCATTTACTGCCTTTTTAAAAACCATAGCTGATATGGCTGACCATATCTCCCTGGCATATTACATAATTTATGCAGCAGCGTATAAGACATTTTTGGACTCACCTAGTTGTGCGCGGCGGTCCTTCGAAGGCAAATTTTGTCATCAGAGAAAATAATTACAATTCCGAGTTGGTAGACTGTTCAAAACATATTTTCCCAGTCTGGCTTCCCAGTTGCAATGCTTGCGGTTTGTTACAGATATTTAGAACTTGCATGTGAAAAGGTTAAAAGTCAAAGAAGTACAGGCCATGACTTTTTGTTAATTAAAGGTTTGTTAAAAGGTGGTACAGTCTACGTCCATTTAGTAAGATGGCTACCACGACTCACAAAGGTGAAATCTGTGGTGAATCCATATCTAAATATTTTTAAGGTACATCAAATATGATGTGTATGTGTCAAAATAGGCCTTCTGAACTGTAAAGTTGTTTTACTGTCTGTAGACATTTCATTAGATGACTGCCAAGGCCCCCAGGGATCAAATCTGTGCTGGCTCCATATCTACATATTTTCAGGGTACATGAATCTACATCTGTGCCAAATTTGGTGTATTTATCTCAAAAAGTGCCTTCAGAACTTTAACATTGTATTACCGACAGTGGCCATTTTGTAAGATGGTCGCCTCAGCACCCTGGAGCCAAATCTGTAGTGGCTTCATGTCTAAATCTTTTCAGGGTCCATAAATCTAGCTCTGTGACAAATTAGGTGCCTTTACCTCAAAGCAGTCTTTCTGAATTGTAAAAAAGTATTTGTTTTTTTCTGGGTACATAAATCTACATCTCTGCCAAACTTGGTACGATGTATCATCTTAACTGCCCCCACTACACCCCAAAGTGTACAAATATGTGAAATTTGTCCTGCTGATCCATGTACAACATAGGCTACTGCCACTAGATGGAGACAAACTATTTTTCTCTGAGTAGGAATAAGAAATTGACTGAGAAACAGCTCAACAACAGTTTCTTGTAAATGTTCAACTCACCACAAGAGTGCAACATATGTCTGAATAATTATTTCTTCCCAAATGTTTCTTGCTCTTTCATTTGGAGGTGTTTAGTGAGCTTCATTGTCAGTTGTAATAACAGTCACTACATGTACATACTACCTCAATCAGCCTGACTAACCGGTGTCTGTATGCAGCCTCGCTACTGTATATAGCCTGTCTTTTCACTGTTGTTTTTATTTCTTTACCTACCTATTGTTCACATAATACCTTAATTGCACTATTGGTTAGAGCATGTAAGTAAGAATTTCACTGTAAGGTCTACCTGTTGTATTCTGCGCACGTGACAAATAACCTTTGATTTGATAAACACTGATTTGATTTGACATTGAATTCAGAGATTTAATAAATGTAATACATGTTATATGTAGTCTGTAGGTAGTTAGACCATAATATCATTCACTTATTCAATACTCTGTTCAGCTGTAATAATGTTCCACTTCACTTTTTAATGAATTGTACACAAAAACCTATTTGTCCATGCTCTGTGTGTGTGTGTGTGTGTGTGTGTGTGTGTGTGTGTGTGTGTGTGTGTGTGTGTGGGTACTGTACTAGTCATAGTAGTCTACAGGTGAACCCCAGACCGGGGTCTGGTTTGTGGGGAGAGCTAGGGTAGGACACAGCAAGAGAGAGAGGCCTGTGCAGCTGTATTTTGAATAAACAAAGATTACCCCGCTGTGTTCTAATTTACTGCAGAGTGGGAATCAAACTCTAAACATGTCCCACCCCTCTGCAGTCAAACACGCCAGTGTCTGGCCACCAGCATCCCATTGCACAACCAAAGCCAAAGAGGGACAACCACAGTCACCTCCTAACATACTCTCAACACTCATAAACTTACGTTCAAGCTTTTTCTCTCTCTTTTTTTTTACACCAACTTAATTTGAATAGTGCTGTTTTTGTTTTAGGAGGCTTCTAGATTCAGCTCTTGGAGCTGTTTATTCTGAGGCCATATGTCTTGTCCTACAAAATTGGATTTTGGGGGGGATACTGTTGTTTTGCTTTAGGAGACCTTAGATTATTAGACTGTCAGAGTCCTTTGTTTTGAGGCCATATGTATTTCAGCAATGTTATCATGTTGAAACGTCCCATGCCAGAAATATTCTTTTTAGTAAGTGTGTGGTGAGTACACAGGAACTCGAGCCAACTCATGAATCGTATTCATATCCTCTCTTGAGGATAGCAACACAAGATTGTGGTGGAATTTTCTGAGTGGAAGCCTAATCCACATGAACATCTCTCGCTGTATGGTCTGAGCACTAACAGGCTAAATAGCTATGGAGATGGCCTCCAGATCTTTCCTCTCCCTTATTCTCTCCTTCTCTCTCTCTCTCCCTACTCTCCTCTCTCTCGCTTTTGCTCTCTCTCACTCCTGCTCTCGCACACTAGTTGAGGGCTTCCATTTGGGGATGACATATGGCTTTTATATAACAATTAGTCAAATTCCTCATTCCTGGCAAAGTCAATCTCAAGCAGGTTGGCTTGTTTTCCCTCCCTCCCTCCCTCCCTCCCTCCCTCCCTCCCTCCCTCCCTCCCTCCCTCCCTCCCTCCCTCCCTCCCTCATCTCTTTCTCCCTTTCCCTCCCTCAACCCCCCCCCCTCCCTCCCTCCCTCCCTCCCTCCCTCCCTCCCTCCCTCCCTCCCTCCCTCATCTCTTTCTCCCTTTCCCTCCCTCAACCCCCTCCTCTCTCTCTCCCTCCCCTTCTCTCCTACCACCTGGATGAGTGGATGACGAACAAACTGCACATTTTCCTTCCAGTAACTGACCAAATAGATATTTATAACCAGCTGGTCACCTCCCCCACCCGCTGAGCCCCCCCTCCACCGCCGTGGCTGCGAGAGCTCCTTTTAAAGACCAGTTGTGTCACTCCTGGCTTTGTTCTTAAACAAAGAGAACTGCCCCTCATCTGTCCGTAATTGGACCGACCCTTGGAATGTGCTTGATGTCTCCGAGTGGGCCATTGCCGCTCCAACAGACAGGCAAGGGCCACTCGGGACAGGGAGATGGAGGAGTGGAAATCCCTCTCCCTATCTCTCTCTTTCTGTCTTTCTCGCTCTGTGATCCATTTTGACATAACTGGGAGATCTCTGTAGAAAAGAAGACCCCGTGCTAAGTGATAAATGGAACAATCTGCAGCCTCTTCCTGTTGGAGTTGTTGGGTCTTGCTGGGCTGCACCACTATGCTGAACTGTAGGGGGGTTGTGTGTCACTAGTAATTACTAGCTACGTGTGGTTAAAAGGGTATTGAATTATGTTTTCTAGGCCCCCTTTTTTTGAAGATTGCGGATTTAATTGCCGGTGATTTGGTAAAATCACAACCAATACTGAATATTACAGGTTGTTTTGCTAAAAAGGTTAATTTCGTACTTTCATAACACAGCCTGGTCTAGAAATAAGTGAAAACGTTTTACTTTGTATTGATGCCAAACATCCCTCAATGTCATGTTAGTGTCTAGATGTTTTGCTTCTATCAATGCTATAGCGAGTGGTGTGAGTACCCAGGTTTTTTGAACACCCCCCTACCCCAGTTTCTAACCCACCACTTTGGTCATGACTCATTTATTCTCGCATCCTTCACCTTTCACCCAAAACTCCCCTCCTCCATGACACGGGCAACACTAGCTAGCTACCCTGGATAAGTAAATAAATTATGTAATGTGTGACTTTCTTTTCTAGCCCCCTCCCCCCCTCTCCCCACCCCACTCACATTCAGAGGTGATTACACCAGAGTTAGAGCAGTTGAGAGTTGTGTGTGTGTGGGGGGGGGGGGGGGGGGGGAGTTGCTAGTTTGAGAATGAGGCGGGTGGTGTGGAGGTTGTAGATAGAAGGAAATAGAATGGTGGTGGGGGGGGGGAGGGAGGGGGGGGGGGGGGGGCAGAGGCACCGGGCCCACAGGACCAAACCTTTGGGTTCGTCTAGCGCTTCTCCAGCCCAACGGCTCCTCTCTCCCCCCAGGCACCCTCTCCATTCCAGGCCGTCTGGGATCCATGTGCCAGGTGGGTGATTGGGGGGCTGTTGACTACAGCGTGCCGTAGCCACTGCCTGGACCTAATGACCTCCTCCAGGGCTGCCAGCCCTATTGTGATTCAGCTCCCCCTTCAATTCACAGGCCTGATATTCTCCGCCCCGGAGACTAGCTAGGTGAGTGTGTGTTCTTTTAGGGCGGGGGGGGGGGGGGGGGTTCCTTTTGGTTGCTTGGAGCAGACAGACACTAATTAAGGGAACAGCACTGTATGTTGTTACCCCATTAGACACAAATAAAGATGCACTGGTAGATATGTACACGGTATAGCCAGGCTCTGTCTCTTTTGTACTGCTCTTCTGGAACTCTCCTTCCCTGCAGAACAAAGGACCCACCAACCACACTTTCTATGTAAGCAGGACAAGTCTGTCCACCACCTGGTCTACGTCCTAGCAAAGTGTCCCACCAACCACACCTTTTATGTAAGCAGGACAAGTCTGTCCACCACCTGGTCTACGTCCTAGCAAAGTCTCTCTCTCTCTCTCTCTCTCTCTCTCTCTGGGCTAAGCATAGCAGGTGGGACCATCATCACAGGATGAAACAAACTTAAAAAGGGAACCTGAGGGGTATACCACAAAGGTAGCTAGATCTACTCAGCTCTGGCTTCATCCATACTACGACAGTGGATATTGCTTGTCTGCCTGCTCCTAGATTTAGCAGGCTTATAAGATGTGCAATCATGTCGCACATGGGTATTGGAACGTCAAACTCTTCATTGTGACAATGCTGAAACATCAATCCATGGACGAGTCAGTGCTACATTTTAATTTGTGCTGAAGTCAAAATTAAAGAATAGTTATCTTGCAAATTCAGCAGGCTATGGTGTGAAATAGGCTAAAAGTGCCGTCATTATTTGATTACTTATCGTTAATGCTGTCTTTGGTGTGCATAAGCCCCTTTTTCCCCAGTCCTATCGATAAAATTATTGTATTAAGTCATACAGAAGTTTTACTGTGCATGAAGTTTCAAATTCATTCTGTCCTTACTAAATGTGTAATGTGATAGATTTTTAACATGACTATTTTATAACACACAAGAAAACATTAGATTAATACAATATTTAATCAGTCACCTTCCTCAAATGAAGGGGATGGATGATGACACAATATTTGCAAGAGAGAGGGAAGCTGACATCAACTCGTGGCTCAGACCCTTAATTCGGAATAAATGGAGTTATCCCTGAAGGATTCGTTGCTGTAGAAATGTACCTGGCTAAAAGAGGAGCGGTAATCCTGAGTTGAACTCAGAGTTGACCAAAAGTTACCTTCGTTACTCCTCAAACCTGATTCGTAGTATAGGGCTCTGGTCAGTATCTGTACATGTCGGTTTTGATGTGCACTCACACTGCATGCACGGCGGGTACTCCTTAAAATACCAGCCGTGGAAGAAGAACTGTGTATCCTAACTTATTACAAATTCAATTTTAAGAGACAAGAATGAGACAGGGAGCTCAAGAAAGGTAGGAAGAAAATAGGACGGCACGAAAATGACCAACTGTAAATGATTACTTGTGGGTGACGGGGCTGCTTCAACAGACAGCGGCGGAGTGGGAAAGTGTCAAAGAGATTAATGAAGTGTGTCTTTTCTCTCCTTCACGCCATCCCTCTCTTTCTCTTCGTCTGTTTGTGTGTGGGTGGGATGGGCCGCCACTGTGGTGTAGTTGGCTGAGGTAAGTATGGTGAAGAGACATAATGGTGACATTAGCAGTACCTAACTTCATACACATCAAACCGGGCTTTTTGTAATCCTGTTTGGACAAAAACTCTCTAAAAGCCATTTTCTCACCATGTGGTCTCCTCAATCTGCCATTGTTGTGACATGTCTGTCCTCTTCTCTCCACAATTCAAAATGCATCCTCCTCAGTCCTCCATGAAAGTTTGTTTGTTTAACTGCTGTGTGTTTGCCTCACAGTGACCTATGGATTGATGCAATGAGTAACTTTTTTATCTTTCATTAGCCAGTGAACTTTTGATAGTTGTTTAACAAGGTTGAGTAAGAAACTGACCTGTAAGCAGAGTGGAATTGTGGGTATCAGTGTGGTAGAATTGGAGGGTCCACCAGCACTGGGAAGACCTGTGAGTTTGGCCCCTCTGTAAGGATATTGCTGTGTGTGTATGTTTGTGTGTGTGTGTGCGCACCTGCAGGCTCTGTGTTCTTTGCCTCAATAACCTCCACAGCCCCAAGGGGTCCTACATGTCCAACAGGGGGCCCAGCCCCGGTGTGGATGGTGTGTAATAGATTCTCCATGAGTAAGCTTTCTCCTTTAGATCTGCCTGCCATTTACAGGGTGAATGTTCTGCCCTCCCAACCTCTGTGGCCTTGCGTGGAGACCTACATGTGTCGGTGTCAGTCCGCAGTGTTTTTAGAGCTGTTTAACACTGTCAGGGTTGACTTATCTGAGTGGGGAAAGTTTCAGAGGGAATAGAGAGACATCTAGAGTCGGCCTTGGAATGTTGTTTCAAAATGGCCAGGGGACCCGCAAAAATGCCCCTATGGAACTTCATTTCTGGCATCCACTGTTAAAACTATTGCTACTTAAATGGGACGAGCAACGCTGACTAGCGGTCTTGCAACCTACATGCTTTTTAAATGAAAAGGTTGGCAGTGTTGGCAGTGTTGGCAGCCCCCTTGTATGATGCTTTGAGATGTAGGCGAGTGTATGTGCTTTTCAAACCCACCTGTGGCTCAAAGTATGGTTGGTCAAATCCCCCCTCCCCTCATCTATTTCTCTCTCTCTTCCACCCCTGCGTCCTCTCTTCCTCAAGCTTCCTCCCTCCTCTCCCCCTCTCCCTCCTCCTCCCCCCAAGAGGACGGACCTGAGAGATGGGACCACAAGTCCCCACAGAGGCTCTCAGTCCATCCTCTCTCTCTCTCTCTGTCCCTAATGGCTGACAGATGTTTGTGAGAGAGAGGAGGCTGTATAGCGTGAGTGTGTTTCATGTTAGCTCACAGCGTGATGAGCAGAGAAGCAGCTGGAGATGAACAGAAACCACCCCAGCCCCCTCACAATGCCTCCATTTTTTTGCCCGGCGCTCCTCCGTCTCTTGATTGTAATGCACTCCCGGCCTTTTCCAGCGTAATATATTGGTATTAATAAAGGCAAACAAAGGCTAACATTCTGGAATGGGAGTAGGGAAGGTATTGGAAGGAAGGTATGCGGGCTACTTCTCAGAGAAACAGCAGTCTCTTTAGTTATTCTCACAATAAATCTCATGGCAGTTCGAATAGTTGGATGGGCTTGCTCTGTGGTAACGTTTCCTCCAGTTGATTACAAACAAATTCTCCTTGTTATTGCTTACAGACATGGTACCTTAAGGGTATATGCTACAGTGGACGACATAAATCGTATGACATGTCATACAATATCAATTTGAACTTTTTCCACTGAAGCAATAGGAGGGCAGAAAGGGTTCTCTATGTAGCTTGTGAATTCAACTCAGTTCTCTATTGTTTGTGAACTCAACTCAGTTCTCTATTGCTTGTGAACGCAACTCAGTTGCCTGATGCTCATGAATGCAGCTCACTTCCCTGTTGCTTTTGATTGCAACTCAGTTGCCTATTGCTCATGAACGCAACTCGGTTGCATATTGCTCATGAAAGCAACTGAATTCTCTGTTGCTCAATGAGAAGTTTTGAAGGCTTGGGATTTAGACAAAATGTTTTTTTTCTTATCCTGCCTACTTAATAACATTTTATTTGTGTTCTTGTGAGGGTTTGAGCAATATGGGTCCTTGGAGGGTTTAGGGGAGAAAAGGACAGTGTTGAGTTATTAATCATGAGTGATTAATATTGCATGACATCGTGTGTTAACCACTTTTACGAGGTGACTGATTACCACCCCGTAGCACTCACGCCAGTAGCCATAAAGTGCTTTGAAAGGCTGGTCATGGCTCACATCAACACCATCATCCCAGAAACCTTAGACCCACTCCAATTCGCATACCGCCCCAACAGAACCACAGATGATGCAATCTCAATCGCACTCCACATGGCCCCCTTTCCTACTTGGACAAAAGAAACACCTATGTGAGAATGCTGTTCATTGACTACAGCTCTGCGTTCAACACCATAGTGTCCTCAAAGCTCATCACTAAGCTAAGGATCCTGGGATGAAACATCTTCCTCTGAAACCGACAATGATGAGACAGCCTATAGGGAGGAGGTCAGAGACCTGGCAGTGTGGTGCTAGGACAACAACCTCTCCCTCAATGTGAGCAAGACAATGGAGCTGATCGTGGGCTATAGGAAAAGGAGGGCTGAAGAGGCCCCCATTCTCATCGATGGGGCTGAAGTGGAGCGGGTCGAGAGTTTCAAATTCTTTGGTGTCCACATCGCCAACAAACTATCATGGTCCAAACACACCAAGACAGTCGTGAAGAGAGTACGACAACACCTTTTCCCCCTCAGGAGACTGAAAAGATTTGGCATGGGTCCCCAGGTCCTCAAAAAGTTATACAGCTGCACCATCGAGAGCATCCTGACCGGTTGCATCACTGCCTGGTATGACAACTGCTCGGCATCTGACTGTAAGGCGCTACAGAGGGTAATGCGTACGGCCCAGTACATCCCTGGGGCCAAGCTTCCTGACATCCAGGACCTATATACTAGGCGGTATCAGAGGAAGGCCCAAAAAATTGTCAAAGACTCCAGTCACCCAAGTCATAGACTGCTCTCTCTGCTAACGCACAGCAAACGGTACCGGAGCGCCAAGTCTAGGACCAAAAGGCTCCTTGACAGCTTCTACCCCCCCAAGCCATAAGACTGCTGAACAATTAATCAAATTGCCACCTGGACTATTTACATTGACCCCCCCCCCCCCCTTTGTTTTTACACTGCTGCTACTCGCTGTCTATTATCTGTGCATAATCACTTTACAAATTACCTCGACTAACCTGTATGTACGCACATTGACTCTACCAGATGATCCAAGATGGCTACTCTGTCCTTAGTAACATACTCCACACACCACACCCACATTAGAAAACCAGACTACATAATACAAGTCATAAGTTTACATACACTTAGGTTGGAGTCATTAAAATTTGTTTTTCAACCACTCCACACATTTCTTGTAAACAAACTATAGTTTTGGCAAGTCGGTTAGGACATCTATTTTGTGCATGACACAAGTCATTTTCCCAATAATTGTTTACAGACAGATTATTTCACTTATAATTCACTGTATCACAATTCCAGTGGGTCAGAAGTTTACATACACTAAGTTGACTGTGCCTTTAAACAGCTTGGAAAATTCCAGAAAATTATGTCATGGTTTAGAAGCTTCTGTTAGGCTAATTGACATCATTTGAGTCAATTGGATGTGCACCTGTGGATGTATTTCATGGCCTACCTTCAAACTCTTTGCTTGACATCATGGGAAAATCAAAAGAAATCAGCCAAGACCTAAGAAAAAAAATTGTAGACCTCCACAAGTCTGGTTCATTCTTGGGAGCAATTTCCAAACACCTGACGGTACCACGTTCATCTGTACAAATAATAGTAACCAAGTATAAACACCATGGGACCACGCAGCCGTCATACCGCTCAGGAAGGAGATGCGTTCTCTCTCCTAAAGATGAATGTACTTTGGTGCGAAAAGTGCAAATCAATCCCAGAACAACAGCAAAGGACCTTGTGAATATGCTGGAGAAAACAGGTACAAAAATATCTATATCCACAGTAAAACGAGTCCTATATGACATAACCTGAAAGGCCGCTCAGCAAGGAAGAAGCCATTGCTCCAAAACCGCCATAAAAAAAGCCAGACCATGGTTTTAAACTGCACATGGGGACAAAGATCATACTTTTTGGAGAAATGTCCTCTGGTCTGATGAAACAAAAATAGAACTGTTTGGCCATAATGACCATCGTTATGTTTGGAGGAAAAAGAGGGAGGCTTGCAAGCCGAAGAACAGCATCCCAACCGTGAAGCACGGGGGTGGCAGCATCATGTTGTGGGTGCTTTGCTGCAGAAGGGACCAGTCCACTTCACAAAATAGATGGCATCATGAGGTAGGAAAAATATGTGGATATATTGAAGCAACATCTCAAGACATCAGTCAGGAAGTTAAAGCTTGGTCGCAAATGGGTCTTCCAAATGGACAATGACCCCAAGCATACTTCCAAAGTTGTGGCAAAATGGCTTAAAGACAACAAAGTCAAGGTATTGGAGTGGCCATCACAAATCCTATAGAAAATTTGTGGGAAGACCTGAAAAAGCGTGTACGAGCAAGGAGGCCTACAAACCTGACTCAATTACACCAGCTCTGTCAGGAGGAATGGGCCAAAATTCACCCAAGTTATTGTGGGAAGCTTGTGGAAGGCTACCCGAAACGTTTGACCCAAGTTAAACAATTTAAAGGCAATGCTACCAAATACTAATTGAGTATATGTACATTTCTGAACCACTGCGAATGTGATGAAAGAAATAAAAGCTGAAATAAATGGTTCTCTCTGATATTATTCTGACATTTCACATTCTTAAAATCAAGTGGTGATCGTAACTGACCTAAAACAATTTTTATTAGGATTAAATGTCAGGAATTGTGAAAAACTGAGTTTAAATGTATTTGGCTAAGATGTATGTAAACTTCTGACTTCAACTGTACACCCCTATTGGGAAACCAGACTACTACTACTCGAGAGAGAGAGAGAGAGAGAGAGAGAGAGAGAGAGAGAGAGAGAGAGAGAGTGGCAGAGAGAGAGAGCCAGAGGGAGAGAGAGGGAGAGCTACACATCACAGGGGGAGAGAAAGAGCTAAAGCAAGCAAGCATCCCACTGAGCACACACTGATTGAATCAACATTGTTTCCACGTCATTTCAATGACATTATGTTGAACCAACCTGGAAAAGACGGTGAAATTACATCTATGCACAGTGGGATGTTTGAGTAAGAGAGTGAGATAGAACCAGTGCATGTATGTATGTGATCTGTGTGTGTTTGTGAGGGACAGCGGTGGGTTAGTGTGTGAGTGTATAAGGGCAGTGCCTGGGGAGATTGATTGGCTGGCCTCTAAACAGGGAACAGGGTCTTGATGAGAGATGGAATAATAGTGTGGGTTTTGAAGTGGGTAGGCCAGCAGTGTGTTGGTAGGCCTCACTCTGCTGTGCTGAGCAGAGCGGGCCGAGGCTGGACGGGTGGGGGGGCTCATTATCTCTCTCTCCATGTCTGGCCCTTAAGTCCATCTCCTCAGCGCCTGTTCTGTTTGTTTAGAGAGCGAGAGCCTTTTAAGCTACATTTGCCCTAATGAGCCCATTATCTGCCAATGATCCACAAAGGGGGCTCTCCTCTCTCTGCCCTAGCTGTCTCTTTCTCTCTCTCTCTACCTCACCTGTGTCGAGCTCTGTCTTTCTCTCTCTCTCTACCTCCCCTGTGTCGAGCTCTGTCTTTCTCTCTCTCTCTACCTCTCCTGTGTCAAGCTGTCTTTCTCTCTCTCTCTACCTCCCCTGTGTCGAGAGCATCCTGACCAGTGCAGAATTCTTCATGCAGAGTCTCAATTCGGTGTTTGTCCCATTTTGTGAATTATTGGTTGGTGAGCAGACCCCAGACCTCACAACCATAATGGACAATGGGATCTATAACTGATTCAAGTATTTTTTAGCCAGATCCTAATTGATATGTCAAATGTTATGTTCCTTTTGATTGCATAGAATGCCTTGTCTCTCAGATCGTTCACAGCTTTGTGGAAGTTACCTGTGGCGCTGATGTTTAGGCCAAGGTATGCATAGTTTTTTTGTGTGCTCTAGGACAACGGGATCTAGATAGAATTTTTCATTTGTGGTCCTAACGACTTTACCTTTTTTGGAACACCATTATTTTGGTCTTCAGATTTACTGTCAGGGCCCAGGTCTGGCAGAATCTGTGCAGAAGATCTAGGTGCTGCTGTAGGCCCTCATTGGTTGGTGACAAAAGCACCAGATCATCAGCAAACAGTAGATATTTGACTTCAGATTCTAGTAGGGTGAGGCCGGGTGCTGTGGACTTTTCTAGTGCCCTCGCCAATTCGTTGATATATATGTTGAAGAGAGTGGGGCTTACGCTGCATCCCTGTCTCAATGCACGGCCCTGTGGGAAGAAATATGTGTGTTTTTTGCCTATTTTAACCGCACACTTGTTTGTGTACATATATTTTATAATGTCGTATGTTTTTCCCCCAACACCACTTTCCATCAATTTGTATAGCAGAACCTCATGCCAAATTGAGACGAAGGCTTTTTTTAAATCAACAAAACATGAGAAGACTTTGCCTTTGTTTTGGTTTGTTTGTTTGTCAATTAGGGTGTGCAGGGTGAATACATGCTCTGTCATACGATAATTTGCTAAAAAGCCAATTTGACATTTGCTCAGTACATTGTTTTCACTGAGGAAATGTATGAGTCTGTTGTTAATGATAATGCAGAGGATTTTCCCAAGGTTGCTGTTGACGCATATCCCACGGTAGTTCTTGGGGTCAAATTTGTCTCCACTTTTGTGGATTGGGTGATCAGTCCTTGGTTCCAAATATTGGGGAAGATGCCAGAGCTAAGGATGCCGTTAAAGAATTTTAGTATAGCCAATTGGAATTTGTTGTCTGTCTCTTTTATAATTTCATTGAGGATACCATCAACACAGGCCTTTTTGGGTTAGATGGTTTTTATTTTGTCCTGAAGTTCATTCAAGGTAATTGGAGAATCCATTGGGTTCTGGTAGTCTTTAATAGTTGATTCTAAGATTTGTATTTGATCATGTATATGTTTTTGCTGTTTGTTCTTTGAAATAGAGCCAAAAAGATTGGAGAAGTGGTTTTCCCATACATCTCCAGTTTAGATAGATAATTATTTGTGTTGTTGTTTGTTTAGTGTTTTCCAATTTTCCCAGAATGTTACGGTTTTCTTTAGGTGAAGGAGAGTCGGACCAAAATGCAGCGTGGTAATTTAGATTCATCTTTAATAATGATGAAAAAACGAACAATACAAAAACAAGAAACGTCACACGAAAACCTAACAGCCTATACTGGTGCAAAACAAACACAGAGACAGGGACAATCAACCACAAACACACAGTGAAACCCAGGCTACCTAAATATGGTTCCCAATCAGAGACAATGACTAACACCTGCCTCTGATTGAGAGCCATATCAGGCCAGACATAGAAATAGACAAACCAGACACACAACATAGAATGCCCACCCAGCTCACGTCCTGACCAACACTAAAACAAGGAAAACACACACGAACGATGGTCAGAACGTGACAGAACGTGACAGTACCACCCCTCCAAGGTGCGGACTCCGAACGCACAACCTAAACCTATAGGGGAGGGTGTGGGTGGGCATCTGTCCGCGGTGGCGGCGCTGGCGCTGGACGTGGACCCCACTCCATAATTGTCTTAGTCCACCTCCTTAGCGTCCCTAGATAGGCGACCCTCGCCGCCGACCTTGGCCTAGTAGTCCTCACCAAGGGCCCCACTGGACTGAGGGGCAGCTCGGGACTGAGGTAGCTCGGGACTGAGGGGTAGCTCGGGACTGAGGGGTAGCTCAGCACTGAGAGGAAGCTCAGCACTGAGAGGAAGCTCAGGCAGGTAGTAGGCTCTGGCAGATCCTGGCTGGCTGGTGGTTCTGGCAGATCCTGGCTGACTGGCGGTTCCGGCAGATCCTGGCTGACTGGCGGTTCCGGCAGATCCTGGCTGACTGGCGGTTCCGGCAGATCCTGGCTGACTGGCGGATCCTGGCTGACTGGCGGATCCTGGCTGAATAGCGGATCTGGAAGATCCTGGCTGACTGGCAGCTCGGGCTGCTCCATGCTGACTGGCAGCTCCGGCTGCTCCATGCTGACTGGCAGCTCTGGCTACTCCATGCTGACTGGCTGCTCTGGCTGCTCCATGCTGACTGGCCGCTCCATGCTGACTGGCGACTCTGGCTGCTCCATGCTGACTGGCGGCTCTGGCTGCTCCATGCTGACTGGCGGATCTGGCTGCTCCATGCTGACTGGCGGCTCTGGCTGCTCCATGCTGACTGGCGGCTCTGGCTGCTCCATGCTGACTGGCGGCTCTGGCTGCTCCATGCTGACTGGCGGCTCTGGCGGCTCCTTGCAGACTGGCAGCTCTGGCGGCTCCTTGCAGACTGGCAGCTCTGGTGGCATCCTGCAGACTGGCAGCTCTGGCAGCTCCTTGCAGACTTGCAGCTCCTTGTAGACTGGCAGCTCCTTGCAGACTGGCAGCTCCTTGCAGACTGGCAGCTCCTTGCAGACTGGCAGCTCCTTGCAGACTGGCAGCTCCTTGCAGACTGGCAGTTCTGAACAGGCGGGAGACTCCGGCAGCGCTGTAGAGGCGGAAGGCTCTGGCAGCGCTAAACAGGCGGGAGACTCCGACAGCGCTGGAGAGGAGGAAGGCTCTGACTGTGCTGAACAGGTGGGAGACTCCGGCAGCGCTGTAGAGGAGGAAGGTTCTGGCAGCGCTAGATAGGCGGGAGACTCCGGCAACGCTGGAGAGGAGGAAGGCTCTGGCAGCGCTGAACAGGCGAGGCGCACTGTAGGCCTGATGCGTGGTGCTGGCACTGGTGGTACTGTGCCGAGAACACGCACAGGAAGCCTGGTGCGGAGAGCTGCCACCGGAGGGCTGGTTTGTGGAGGTGGTACTGGATAGACCGGACCGTGCAGGCGCACTGGAGCTCTTGAGCACCGAGCCTGCCCAACCTTACCTGGTTGAATGCTCCCGGTCGCCCTGCCAGTGCGGCGAGGTGGAATAGCCCGCACTGGGCTATGCAGGCGAACCGGGGACACCGAGCGCAAGGCTGGTGCCATGTAAGCCGGCCCAAGGAGACGCACTGGGGACCAGATGCATAGAGCCGGCTTCATGGCACTTGGCTCGATGCTCACTCTAGCCCGGCCGATACGCGGAGCTGGAATATACCGCACCGGGCTATGCACCCGCACTGGAGACACTGTGCGCACCACAGCGTAACACGGTGCCTGCCCGGTCTCTCTAGACCCCCGGTAAGCACAAGAAGTTTGCGCAGGTCTCCTACCTGGCGTAGCCATACTCCCTGTGAGCCCCCCCCCAAGAAATTTTTGGGGCTGACTCTCGGGCTTCCATCCGCGTCGCCGTGCTGCCTCCTCATACCAGCGCCTCTCCGCTTTCGCCGCCTCCAGTTTTTCTTTGGGGAGGCGATATTCTCCAGGCTGTGCCCAGGGTCCTTTACCGTCCAATTCTTCCTCCCATGTCCATTCCTCCTCACGCTGCTCCTGCTGCCGTTTCTCCTGCCGCACCTTGGGACGGCGACACTCCCCTGGTTTTGCCCAGGGCCCTCTCCCATCGAGGATTTCTTCCCAAGTCCAGAGGTTTTTATCGCGCTGCTCCTGCCCGTTACCACGCCGCTTGGTCCTGTTGTGGTGGGTGATTCTGTTACGGTTTTCTTCGGGTGAAGGAGAGTCGGACCAAAATGCAGCGTGGTTGACTCGATACATCTTTAATAAAGACGAAACACGAACAATACAAAAACAATAAACGTAACGTGAAAACCTATACACCCTATCTGGTGACAACAAACACAGAGACAGGAACAATCACCCACGAAACACTCAAAGAATATGGCTGACTAAATATGGTTCCCAATCAGAGACAACGATAATCACCTGCCTCTGATTGAGAACCAATTCAGACAGCCATAGACTTTGCTAGAGAACCCCACTAAACCACAATCCCAATACCTATGAAAACCCCAAGACAAAACACACCACATAAATAAACCCATGTCACACCCTGGCCTGACCAAAATAATAAAGAAAACACAAAATATTAAGACCAGGGTGTGACACAGAAGTGGTTTGGGTCTATGGATTCTTCAATTACATTGAGCTGATTTCTGACGTGCTGTTCCTTCTTTTTCCGTGTATTTCTGTATTGTTTTAGTGATTACACAAATTGTCACGATGCTCACTCTAGCCCGTCACGAATCCCGCCGAAGATGGTGCCTCTTCCTGTTCGGGCGGCGCTCGGCGGTCATCGTCGCCAGCCTACTAGCTGCCATCGATTCCCTTTCCTTTTGTTTCTGTTAGTTGGGTCTAATTGGTTACACTTGTTTTGAGTTTAGTTTAGTTTGTAGGCTATTTAAGGGCACTAGGCCCGCTGGTTATTGTGTGAGCTTGTTCTCTGTTTTATGGTGTTGGTTGATTATTGTGATCTCTATTTTTCCGGACAGTTTTAGTCCTGTTTATTTGGACGGGTTGTTTCATGCGCCCTTGTGTTTTGCATGTCTGTTTTTACGCTGTCATTGGAATAAAAGATCCACGTATGGAACTACCTGCCCTCTGCGCTTGACTTCTCCACCAATCATTCATAGAAGTCATAACAGTGAAGGCTCAGGTTTTCTGGGTCTCTATGTTTTTGGTTGGACAGGTTTCTCAATTTCTTTCTTAGGTTTTTGCATTCTTCATCAAACCATTTGTCATTGTTGTTCATTTTCTTCGGGTTTCTGTTTGAAATCTTTAGATTAGTAGAGAAGCTGACAGGTCAAATATACTGTTAACATTTTTTAAATATTTTATTTTCTTTTAATTTCTCCCCAATTTCGTGGTATCCAATTGTTAGTAGTTACTATCTTGTCTCATCGCTACAACTCCGTACTGCTTCTTAACACAGCGCGCATCCAACCCGGAAGCCAGCCGCACCAATGTGTCGGAGGAAACACTGTGCACCTGGCGACCGTGCACTGCGCCCGGCCCGCCACAGGAGTCGCTAGTGCGCGATGAGACAATGATATCCCTACCGGCCAAACCCTCCCTAACCCGGACGACGCTAGGCAATTGTGCGAGAGTACATTTGACTTTATTTAAGAAATGACGCCGACAAAACAATAAACAATACAAAAATAACTGTGACGCTTAAAGGCTATGTGCCATCAAACAAAGTTAACCTCCCACAAACACAGGTGGGAAAAAGTATACCTAAGTGTGGTTCCCAATCAGAGACAACGATAGACAGCTGTCCCTGATTGAGAACCATACCCGGCCAAAACATAGAAATAGAAAATCATAGAAACACAAAACATAGAATGCCCACCCCAACTCACGCCCTGACCAAACCAAAATAGAGATATAAAAAGGATATCTAAGGTCAGGGTGTGACACCTGTTTTGTCCAGGAAGTTGTCTAGAAGGTATTGAATTTGTTGTTGCCTAATAGTTTTTTGGTAGGTTTCCACACTACATTCTTCCATCTATAGCATTTCTTAATATTACTCAGTTCCTTTGGCTTCAATGCCTCATGATTGAGTATTGCTCTGTTCAAGTAGACTGTGGTTTTGCTGTGATCTGATAGGGGTGTCAATGGACTGACTGTGAATGCTCTGAGAGACTCTGGGTTGAAGTCAGTGATAAAATAGTCTACAGTACTACTGCCAAGAGATGAGCTATAGGTGTACCTACCATAGGAGTCCCCTTGAAGCCTGACATTGACTATGTACATACCCAGCGTGCGACAGAGTTGCAGGAGTTGTGACCCGTTTTTGTTGGTTATGTTGTCATAGTTGTGTCTAGCGGGGCATATGGGGAAGGGAATGCTGTCACCTCCAGGCAGGTGTTTGTCCCCCTGCGTGCTGAGGATGTCAGGTTCTTGTCTGGTTCTGGCATTTAGGTCGCCACGGACTAGTACATGTCCCTGGGCCTGGAAATTATTGATTTCCCCCTCCAGGATGGAGAAGCTGTCATTAACGTATGGGGATTCTAGTGGGGGGATGTAGGTAGCACACAGGAGGACATTTTCCTATGTTAAGATCATTTCCTTTTGAATTTCTAGCCAAATGTAAAATGTTCCTGTTTTGATTAATTTATTGGAGTGAGTTAGGCATGCTCTATATCAAATTAGCATACTCCCTGAGTCCCTTCCTTGTTTCACACCTGGTAGTTTGTTGGATGGGACAACCAGCTCTCTGTAACCTAGAGGGCAACCAGTGGGTCCATCTCCTCTATACCACGTTTCTTGTAGGATGACAATGTCTGTATTTCTGACTTCTTTGATGAAGTCCAGGTTCCTGCTCTTTAGGCCAAAGGCAGATGACTTCAGGCCTTGGATATTCCAGGATGAGATAGTTAAGGCTTTGTGTTCCATAAAGTGTCCAATGTTGTTGGTCGTGTGGTTTGGCCTCGAGCTCTCTCTCTCTACCTCCCGTGTTGAGAACACTCTCTCTAGCTCTTTCTTTCTACCTCCACTGTGTAAGTATGAGCAGAGCCTGCTGAGCAACTGGTACATCTCATTGGCTTGGGCTAGTGTAAGAGTGGGGGTTGGGCCTGTTTTCCTGCTCACGGCCTGGGCGTATGTGTGACTTCCATGTTGAGGCCCTCTTGGCGGGGGTGGGGTGCATGGGGTGGGCAGGAGGGAAATAGGTCTGATCTGAGGGGGCCTAAATGGGGTGTGGACATGGTTGACTTCGGGGGGGTTTTGATTGGTTGGGGTGGGGGTAGGGACGTGGCTGGTGGTGTTGTGGTCTGGTTGTAGGTCCTCTCAGTATGGGTCCTCTATGTGTAGGTCCGGGGGGGGGGGGGGGTCTGGGGAGTCTGGGGAGTGTCTGGGGAGTGTCTCGCTGGTCTTGGCAGAGTGTGTATTGATCTATTGCTCCTGTGTGAAGTGTTGGGGCTGTGTTTGAGAGCGATGTCCTTTAGAGTCCGGGCGAAGGTGGGCACTGCTGCCTTGTATAGGTGAACCTAGTCCTAAAGGCTGTTCAAGTCCAGGATGCTGTGGTGGGCCAACTAAACATTTGGTTTTGAGGCACAGTCACGGGAAATACTTGCGTTTACCCGCTGTATGGTAGCAGGGTGGAAGTATTTTTGTGGTAGCAGGGTGGATATAACCACTTGTGCATTGGGGAAAGTCGAAGAAGCTTTTTCAATCACTCTCGAGTGCTGTCGCCACCCTTTCCTGCTATGCTCTCAGGTCATTTGTGCCTGTGTGTATTATTATGTGGCTGGGTGACCCTAGTTGGTCCTCAGACAGAAGGTCTAGCTGGGTGTTTGGACATCAGAGTTTAGACACACTGTGTTTGGGAAAACGTTTTTTTCTTGTATATAAATGTATTTCCTGTTTGAGTCCTACCTTCCCTGTGTGGGGCACGCTCTCGCTAATATCTCTCTTTCTCAATTCAATTCAATTATATTTCAGTTTAAGGGCTTTATTGGCATGGGAAACATATGTCAACATTGCCAATGCAAGTAGACAATAAACAAAGGTGAAAGAACACAAATTAACATTAAACATTACA
Organism: Oncorhynchus clarkii lewisi; assembly: GCF_045791955.1. NCBI lineage: Eukaryota > Metazoa > Chordata > Actinopteri > Salmoniformes > Salmonidae > Oncorhynchus > Oncorhynchus clarkii. The sequence goes on from NC_092165.1 coordinate 37,105,067, forward strand.
CTCACATAAGTTCCAAAAGAATAAAGACATTTCAAATGTGATATTATGTGCAAATAGTTAAAGTACAAAAGGGAAAATAAATAAACATAAATATGGGTTGTATTTACAATGGTGTTTGTTCTTCACTGGTTGCCCTTGTATCTCTCTCTACCTCCCGTGTTGAGAACACTCTCTCTTGCTCTTTCTTTCTACCTCCACTGTGTCGAGCACCCCCTCTCTCTCTCTCTCTCTCTCTACCTCCAGTGTCGAGAACACTCTCTCTAGCTATAGCTCTTTCTTTCTACCTCCACTGTGTCGAGCACTCTCTCTCTCTCTACCTCCCGTGTTGAGAACACTCTCTCTAGCTCTTTCTTTCTACCTCCACTGTGTCGAGCACTCTCTCTCTCTCTCTCTACCTCCCGTGTTGAGAACACTCTCTCTAGCTCTTTCTTTCTACTTCCACTGTGTCGAGCACTCTCTCTCTCTCTCTCTACCTCCCGTGTTGAGAACACTCTCTCTTGCTCTTTCTTTCTACCTCCACTGTGTCGAGCACTCTCTCTCTCTACCTCCCGTGACGAGAACACTCTCTCTAGCTCTTTCTTTCTACCTCCACTGTGTCTAGTCCTCTCTCTCTCTCTCTCTACCTCCCATGTCGAGAACACTCTCTCTTTCTTTCTACCTCCAATGTGTCGAGTCCTCTCTCTCTCTCTTCCTCCCGTGTCGAGAACACTCTTTCTAGCTCTTTCTTTCTACCTCCACTGTGTCGAGCACTCTCCCTCTCTCTCTCTCTCTACCTCCCGTGTCGAGAACACTCTCTCTAGCTCTTTCTTTCTACCTCCACTGTGTCGAGCACTCTCTCTCTCTCTCTCTCTCTCTCTCTACCTCCCGTGTCGAGAACACTCTCTCTAGCTCTTTCTTTCTACCTCCACTGTGTCGAGCACTCTCTCTCTCTCTCTCTCTCTACCTCCCGTGTCGAGAATACTCTCTCTAGCTCTTTCTTTCTACCTCCACTGTGTCGAGCACTCTCTCTCTCTCTCTCTCTACCTCCCGTGTCGAGAACACTCTCTCTAGCTCTTTCTTTCTACCTCCACTGTGTCGAGCACTCTTTCTCTCTCTCTCTCTACCTCCCGTGTCGAGAACACTCTCTAGCTCTTTCTTTCTACCTCCACTGTGTCGAGCACTCTCTCTCTCTCTCTCTCTCTCTCTCTCTCTACCTCCCGTGTCGAGAACACTCTCTCTAGCTCTTTCTTTCTACCTCCACTGTGTCGAGCACTCTCTCTCTCTCTCTCTCTACCTCCCGTGTCGAGAACACTCTCTCTAGCTCTTTCTTTCTACCTCCACTGTGTCGAGCACTCTCTCTCTCTCTACCTCCCGTGTCGAGAACACTCTCTAGCTCTTTCTTTCTACCTCCACTGTGTCGAGCACTCTCTCGCTCTACCTCCCGTGTCGAGAACACTCTCTCTAACTCTTTCTTTCTACCTCCACTGTGTCGAGCACTTTCTCTGTCTCTACCTCCCGTGTCGAGAACACTCTCTCTAGCTCTTTCTTTCTACCTCCACTGTGTCGAGCTCTCTAGCTCTCTCTCTCTCTCTCTCTACCTCCCGTGTCGAGAACACTCTCTCTAGCTCTTTCTTTCTACCTCCACTGTGTCGAGCACTCTCTCTCTCTCTCTCTCTCTACCTCCCGTGTCGAGAACACTCTCTCTAGCTCTTTCTTTCTACAACCACTGTGTCGAGCACTCTCTCTCTCTCTCTACCTCCCGTGTCGAGAACACTCTCTCTAGCTCTTTCTTTCTACCTCCACTGTGTCGAGCACTCTCTCTCTACCTCCCGTGTCGAGAACACTTTCTCTAGCTCTTTCTTTCTACCTCCACTGTGTCGAGCACTCTCTCTCTCTCTCTCTCTACCTCCCGTGTCGAGACCACTCTCTCTAGCTTTTTCTTTCTACCTCAACTGTGTCGAGCACTCTCTCTCTCTCTCTACCTCCCGTGTCGAGAACACTCTCTCTAGCTCTTTCTTTCTACCTCCACTGTGTCGAGCACTCTCTCTCTCTCTACGTCCCGTGTCGAGAACACTGTCTAGCTCTTTCTTTCTACCTCCACTGTGTCGAGCACTCTCTCTTTCTCTACCTTCCGTGTCGAGAACACTCTCTCTAGCTCTTTCTTTCTACCTCCACTGTGTCGAGCACTCTCTCTGTCTCTACCTCCCGTGTCCAGAACACTCTCTCTAGATCTTTCTTTCTACCTCCACTGTGTCGAGCACTCTCTCTCTCTCTCTCTACCTCCCGTGTTGAGAACACTCTCTCTTGCTCTTTCTTTCTACCTCCACTGTGTCGAGCACTCTCTCTCTCTCTACCTCCCGTGTTGAGAACACTCTCTCTAGCTCTTTCTTTGTACCTCCACTGTGTCGAGCACTCTCTCTCTCTCTCTCTACCTCCCGTGTTGAGAACTCTCTCTCTAGCTCTTTCTTTCTACCTCCACTGTGTCGAGCACTCTCTCTCTCTCTCTCTACCTCCCGTGTTGAGAACACTCTCTCTAGCTCTTTCTTTCTACCTCCACTGTGTCGAGCACTCTCTCTCTCTCTCTCTACCTCCCGTGTTGAGAACACTCTCTCTTGCTCTTTCTTTCTACCTCCACTGTGTCGAGCACTCTCTCTCTCTACCTCCCGTGACGAGAACACTCTCTCTAGCTCTTTCTTTCTACCTCCACTGTGTCTAGTCCTCTCTCTCTCTCTCTCTACCTCCCGTGTCGAGAACACTCTCTCTTTCTTTCTACCTCCAATGTGTCGAGTCCTCTCTCTCTCTCTTCCTCCCGTGTCGAGAACACTCTTTCTAGCTCTTTCTTTCTACCTCCACTGTGTCGAGCACTCTCTCTCTCTCTCTCTCTCTACCTCCCGTGTCGAGAACACTCTCTCTAGCTCTTTCTTTCTACCTCCACTGTGTCGAGCACTCTCTCTCTCTCTCTCTCTCTCTACCTCCCGTGTCGAGAACACTCTCTCTAGCTCTTTCTTTCTACCTCCACTGTGTCGAGCACTCTCTCTCTCTATCTCTCTCTCTCTACCTCCCGTGTCGAGAACACTCTCTCTCTAGTTCTTTCTTTCTACCTCCACTGTGTCGAGCACTCTCTCTCTCTCTCTCTCTACCTCCCGTGTCGAGAACACTCTCTCTAGCTCTTTCTTTCTACCTCCACTGTGTCGAGCACTCTCTCTCTCTCTCTCTCTACCTCCCGTGTCGAGAACACTCTCTCTAGCTCTTTCTTTCTACCTCCACTGTGTCGTGCACTGTCTCTCTACCTCCCGTGTCGAGAACACTCTCTCTAGCTCTTTCTTTCTACCTCTACTGTGTCGAGCCCTCTCTCTCTCTCTTCGTCCCGTGTCCAGAACACTCTCTCTAGCTCTTTCTTTCTACCTCCACTGTGTCGAGCACTCTCTCTCTCTCTCTCTACCTCCCGTGTTGAGAACACTCTCTCTTGCTCTTTCTTTCTACCTCCACTGTGTCGAGCACTCTCTCTCTCTACCTCCCGTGACGAGAACACTCTCTCTAGCTCTTTCTTTCTACCTCCACTGTGTCTAGTCCTCTCTCTCTCTCTCTCTACCTCCCGTGTCGAGAACACTCTCTCTTTCTTTCTACCTCCAATGTGTCGAGTCCTCTCTCTCTCTCTTCCTCCCGTGTCGAGAACACTCTTTCTAGCTCTTTCTTTCTACCTCCACTGTGTCAAGCACTCTCTCTCTCTCTCTCTCTCTACCTCCCGTGTCGAGAACACTCTCTCTAGCTCTTTCTTTCTACCTCCACTGTGTCGAGCACTCTCTCTCTCTCTCTCTCTCTCTCTCTACCTCCCGTGTCGAGAACACTCTCTCTAGCTCTTTCTTTCTACCTCCACTGTGTCGAGCACTCTCTCTCTCTCTCTCTTTCTACCTCCCGTGTCGAGAATACTCTCTCTAGCTCTTTCTTTCTACCTCCACTGTGTCGAGCACTCTCTCTCTCTCTCTCTCTCTACCTCCCGTGTCGAGAACACTCTCTCTAGCTCTTTCTTTCTACCTCCACTGTGTCGAGCACTCTTTCTCTCTCTCTCTCTACCTCCCGTGTCGAGAACACTCTCTAGCTCTTTCTTTCTACCTCCACTGTGTCGAGCACTCTCTCTCTCTCTCTCTCTCTCTCTCTACCTCCCGTGTCGAGAACACTCTCTCTGGCTCTTTCTTTCTACCTCCACTGTGTCGAGCACTCTCTCTCTCTCTCTCTCTACCTCCCGTGTCGAGAACACTCTCTCTAGCTCTTTCTTTCTACCTCCACTGTGTCGAGCACTCTCTCTCTACCTCCCGTGTCGAGAACACTCTCTCTAGCTCTTTTTTTTCTACCTCCACTGTGTCGAGCCCTCTCTCTCTCTCTTCCTCCCGTGTCGAGAACACTTTCTCTAGCTCTTTCTTTCTACCTTCACTGTGTCGAGCACTCTCTCTCTCTCTCTCTCTACCTCCCGTGTCGAGAACACTCTCTCTAGCTCTTTCTTTCTACCTCCACTGTGTCGAGCACTCTCTCTCTCTCTCTCTCTACCTCCCGTGTCGAGAACACTCTCTCTAGCTCTTTCTTTCTACCTCCACTGTGTCGAGCACTCTCTCTCTCTCTCTCTCTACCTCCCGTGTCGAGAACACTCTCTCTAGCTCTTTCTTTCTACCTCCACTGTGTCGAGCACTCTCTCTCTCTCTCTCTCTACCTCCCGTGTCGAGAACACTCTCTCTAGCTCTTTCTTTCTACCTCCACTGTGTCGAGCACTCTCTCTCTCTCTCTCTCTACCTCCCGTGTCGAGAATACTCTCTCTAGCTCTTTCTTTCTACCTCCACTGTGTCGTGCACTGTCTCTCTACCTCCCGTGTCGAGAACACTCTCTCTAGCTCTTTCTTTCTACCTCCACCGTGTCGAGCCCTCTCTCTCTCTCTTCCTCCCGTGTCCAGAACACTCTCTCTAGCTCTTTCTTTCTACCTCCACTGTGTCGAGCACTCTCTCTCTCTACCTCCCGTGACGAGAACACTCTCTCTAGCTCTTTCTTTCTACCTCCACTGTGTCTAGTCCTCTCTCTCTCTCTCTCTACCTCCCGTGTCGAGAACACTCTCTCTTTCTTTCTACCTCCAATGTGTCGAGTCCTCTCTCTCTCTCTTCCTCCCGTGTCGAGAACACTCTTTCTAGCTCTTTCTTTCTACCTCCACTGTGTCAAGCACTCTCTCTCTCTCTCTCTCTACCTCCCGTGTCGAGAACACTCTCTCTAGCTCTTTCTTTCTACCTCCACTGTGTCGAGCACTCTCTCTCTCTCTCTCTCTCTCTACCTCCCGTGTCGAGAATACTCTCTCTAGCTCTTTCTTTCTACCTCCACTGTGTCGAGCACTCTCTCTCTCTCTCTCTCTCTACCTCCCGTGTAGAGAACACTCTCTCTAGCTCTTTCTTTCTACCTCCACTGTGTCGAGCACTCTTTCTCTCTCTCTCTCTACCTCCCGTGTCGAGAACACTCTCTAGCTCTTTCTTTCTACCTCCACTGTGTCGAGCACTCTCTCTCTCTCTCTCTCTCTCTCTCTACCTCCCGTGTCGAGAACACTCTCTCTGGCTCTTTCTTTCTACCTCCACTGTGTCGAGCACTCTCTCTCTCTCTCTCTCTCTACCTCCCGTGTCGAGAACACTCTCTCTAGCTCTTTCTTTCTACCTCCACTGTGTCGAGCACTCTCTCTCTACCTCCCGTGTCGAGAACACTCTCTCTAGCTCTTTCTTTCTACCTCCACTGTGTCAAGCACTCTCTCTCTCTCTCTCTCTCTACCTCCCGTGTCGAGAACACTCTCTCTAGCTCTTTCTTTCTACCTCCACTGTGTCGAGCACTCCCTCTCTCTCTCTCTCTCTCTCTACCTCCCGTGTCGAGAACACTCTCTCTAGCTCTTTCTTTCTACCTCCACTGTGTCGAGCACTCTCTCTCTCTCTCTCTCTCTACCTCCCGTGTCAAGAATACTCTCTCTAGCTCTTTCTTTCTACCTCCACTGTGTCGAGCACTCTCTCTCTCTCTCTCTCTCTCTACCTCCCGTGTCGAGAACACTCTCTCTAGCTCTTTCTTTCTACCTCCACTGTGTCGAGCACTCTTTCTCTCTCTCTCTCTACCTCCCGTGTCGAGAACACTCTCTAGCTCTTTCTTTCTACCTCCACTGTGTCGAGCACTCTCTCTCTCTCTCTCTCTCTCTCTCTACCTCCCGTGTCGAGAACACTCTCTCTGGCTCTTTCTTTCTACCTCCACTGTGTCGAGCACTCTCTCTCTCTCTCTCTCTCTACCTCCCGTGTCGAGAACACTCTCTCTAGCTCTTTCTTTCTACCTCCACTGTGTCGAGCACTCTCTCTCTACCTCCCGTGTCGAGAACACTCTCTCTAGCTCTTTCTTTCTACCTCCACTGTGTCCAGCCCTCTCTCTCTCTCTTCCTCCCGTGTCGAGAACACTTTCTCTAGCTCTTTCTTTCTACCTTCACTGTGTCGAGCACTCTCTCTCTCTCTCTCTCTACCTCCCGTGTCGAGAACACTCACTCTAGCTCTTTCTTTCTACCTCCACTGTGTCGAGCACTCTCTCTCTCTCTCTACCTCCCGTGTCGAGAACACTCTCTCTAGCTCTTTCTTTCTACCTCCACTGTGTCGAGCACTCTCTCTCTCTCTACCTCCCGTGTCGAGAACACTCTCTAGCTCTTTCTTTCTACCTCCACTGTGTCGAGCACTCTCTCGCTCTACCTCCCGTGTCGAGAACACTCTCTCTAACTCTTTCTTTCTACCTCCACTGTGTCGAGCACTCTCTCTCTCTCTCTCTACCTCCCGTGTTGAGAACACTCTCTCTTGCTCTTTCTTTCTACCTCCACTGTGTCGAGCACTCTCTCTCTCTACCTCCCGTGACGAGAACACTCTCTCTAGCTCTTTCTTTCTACCTCCACTGTGTCTAGTCCTCTCTCTCTCTCTACCTCCCGTGTCGAGAACACTCTCTAGCTCTTTCTTTCTACCTCCACTGTGTCGAGCACTCTCTCTCTCTCTCTCTCTACCTCCCGTGTCGAGAACACTCTCTCTAGCTCTTTCTTTCTACCTCCACTGTGTCGAGCACTCTCTCTCTACCTCCCGTGTCGAGAACACTCTCTCTAGCTCTTTCTTTCTACCTCCACTGTGTCGAGCCCTCTCTCTCTCTCTTCCTCCCGTGTCGAGAACACTTTCTCTAGCTCTTTCTTTCTACCTTCACTGTGTCGAGCACTCTCTCTCTCTCTCTCTCTACCTCCCGTGTCGAGAACACTCTCTCTAGCTCTTTCTTTCTACCTCCACTGTGTCGAGCACTCTCTCTCTCTCTCTACCTCCCGTGTCGAGAACACTCTCTCTAGCTCTTTCTTTCTACCTCCACTGTGTCGAGCACTCTCTCTCTCTCTACCTCCCGTGTCGAGAACACTCTCTAGCTCTTTCTTTCTACCTCCACTGTGTCGAGCACTCTCTCGCTCTACCTCCCGTGTCGAGAACACTCTCTCTAACTCTTTCTTTCTACCTACACTGTGTCGAGCACTCTCTCTCTCTCTCTCTACCTCCCGTGTTGAGAACACTCTCTCTTGCTCTTTCTTTCTACCTCCACTGTGTCGAGCACTCTCTCTCTCTACCTCCCGTGACGAGAACACTCTCTCTAGCTCTTTCTTTCTACCTCCACTGTGTCTAGTCCTCTCTCTCTCTCTACCTCCCGTGTCGAGAACACTCTCTCTTTCTTTCTACCTCCAATGTGTCGAGTCCTCTCTCTCTCTCTTCCTCCCGTGTCGAGAACACTCTTTCTAGCTCTTTCTTTCTACCTCCACTGTGTCGAGCACTCTCTCTCTCTCTCTCTCTCTACCTCCCGTGTCGAGAACACTCTCTCTAGCTCTTTCTTTCTACCTCCACTGTGTCGAGCACTCTCTCTCTCTCTCTCTCTCTCTCTCTACCTCCCGTGTCGAGAATACTCTCTCTAGCTCTTTCTTTCTACCTCCACTGTGTCGAGCACTCTCTCTCTCTCTCTCTCTACCTCCCGTGTCGAGAATACTCTCTCTAGCTCTTTCTTTCTACCTCCACTGTGTCGAGCACTCTCTCTCTCTCTCTCTCTCTCTACCTCCCGTGTCGAGAACACTCTCTCTAGCTCTTTCTTTCTACCTCCACTGTGTCGAGCACTCTTTCTCCCTCTCTCTCTACCTCCCGTGTCGAGAACACTCTCTAGCTCTTTCTTTCTACCTCCACTGTGTCGAGCACTCTCTCTCTCTCTCTCTCTCTCTACCTCCCGTGTCGAGAACACTCTCTCTAGCTCTTTCTTTCTACCTCCACTGTGTCGAGCACTCTCTCTCTACCTCCCGTGTCGAGAACACTCTCTCTAGCTCTTTCTTTCTACCTCCACTGTGTCGAGCCCTCTCTCTCTCTCTTCCTCCTGTGTCGAGAACACTTTCTCTAGCTCTTTCTTTCTACCTTCACTGTGTCGAGCACTCTCTCTCTCTCTCTCTCTACCTCCCGTGTCGAGAACACTCTCTAGCTCTTTCTTTCTACCTCCACTGTGTCGAGCACTCTCTCGCTCTACCTCCCGTGTCGAGAACACTCTCTCTAACTCTTTCTTTCTACCTCCACTGTGTCGAGCACTCTCTCTCTCTCTCTCTACCTCCCGTGTTGAGAACACTCTCTCTTGCTCTTTCTTTCTACCTCCACTGTGTCGAGCACTCTCTCTCTCTACCTCCCGTGACGAGAACACTCTCTCTAGCTCTTTCTTTCTACCTCCACTGTGTCTAGTCCTCTCTCTCTCTCTACCTCCCGTGTCGAGAACACTCTCTCTTTCTTTCTACCTCCAATGTGTCGAGTCCTCTCTCTCTCTCTTCCTCCCGTGTCGAGAACACTCTTTCTAGCTCTTTCTTTCTACCTCCACAGCACTCTCTCTCTCTCTCTCTCTCTCTCTCTACCTCCCGTGTCGAGAATACTCTCTCTAGCTCTTTCTTTCTACCTCCACTGTGTCGAGCAATCTCTCTCTCTCTCTCTCTACCTCCCGTGTCGAGAATACTCTCTCTAGCTCTTTCTTTCTACCTCCACTGTGTCGAGCACTCTCTCTCTCTCTCTCTCTCTCTCTACCTCCCGTGTCGAGAACACTCTCTCTAGCTCTTTCTTTCTACCTCCACTGTGTCGAGCACTCTTTCTCCCTCTCTCTCTACCTCCCGTGTCGAGAACACTCTCTAGCTCTTTCTTTCTACCTCCACTGTGTCGAGCACTCTCTCTCTCTCTCTCTCTCTCTCTCTACCTCCCGTGTCGAGAACACTCTCTCTAGCTCTTTCTTTCTACCTCCACTGTGTCGAGCACTCTCTCTCTCTCTCTCTCTACCTCCCGTGTCGAGAACACTCTCTCTAGCTCTTTCTTTCTACCTCCACTGTGTCGAGCACTCTCTCTCTACCTCCCGTGTCGAGAACACTCTCTCTAGCTCTTTCTTTCTACCTCCACTGTGTCGAGCCCTCTCTCTCTCTCTTCCTCCTGTGTCGAGAACACTTTCTCTAGCTCTTTCTTTCTACCTTCACTGTGTCGAGCACTCTCTCTCTCTCTCTCTCTACCTCCCGTGTCGAGAACACTCTCTCTAGCTCTTTCTTTCTACCTCCACTGTGTCGAGCACTCTCTCTCTCTCTCTACCTCCCGTGTCGAGAACACTCTCTCTAGCTCTTTCTTTCTACCTCCACTGTGTCGAGCACTCTCTCTCTCTCTACCTCCCGTGTCGAGAACACTCTCTAGCTCTTTCTTTCTACCTCCACTGTGTCGAGCACTCTCTCGCTCTACCTCCCGTGTCGAGAACACTCTCTCTAGCTCTTTCTTTCTAACTCCACTGTGTCGAGCTCTCTCTCTCTACCTCCCGTGTTGAGAACACTCTCTCTAGCTCTTTCTTTCTACTTCCACTGTGTCGAGCACTCTCTCTCTCTCTACCTCCCGTGTTGAGAACACTCTCTCTTGCTCTTTCTTTCTACCTCCACTGTGTCGAGCACTCTCTCTCTCTCTACCTCCTGTGTGGAGAACACTCTCTCTAGCTCTTTCTTTCTACCTCCACTGTGTTGAGCACTCTCTCTCTCTCTCTCTCTCTACCTCCCGTGTCGAGAACACTCTCTCTAGCTCTTTCTTTCTACCTCCCCTGTGTCGAGCACTCTCTCTCTCTCTCTCTCTCTACCTCCCGTGTCGAGAACACTCTCTCTAGCTCTTTCTTTCTACATCCACTGTGTCGAGCACTCTCTCTCTCTCTCTCTACCTCCCGTGTCGAGAACACTCTCTCTAGCTCTTTCTTTCTACCTCCACTGTGTCGAGGACTCTCTCTCTCTCTCTCTCTACCTCCCGTGTCAAGAACACTCTCTCTAGCTCTTTCTTTCTACCTCCACTGTGTCGAGCACTCTCTCTCTACCTCCCGTGTCGAGAACACTCTTTCTAGCTCTTTCTTTCTACCTCCACTGTGTCGAGCCCTCTCTCTCTCTCTTCCTCCCGTGTCGAGAACACTTTCTCTAGCTCTTTCTTTCTACCTCCACTGTGTCGAGCACTCTCTCTCTCTCTCTCTCTACCTCCCGTGTCGAGACCACTCTCTCTAGCTTTTTCTTTCTACCTCCACTGTGTCGAGCACTCTCTCTCTCTCTCTACCTCCCGTGTCGAGAACACTCTCTCTAGCTCTTTCTTTCTACCTCCACTGTGTCGAGCACTCTCTCTCTCTCTCTCTCTCTACCTCCCGTGTCGAGAATACTCTCTCTAGCTCTTTCTTTCTACCTCCACTGTGTCGAGCACTCTCTCTCTCTCTCTCTCTCTACCTCCCGTGTCGAGAACACTCTCTCTAGCTCTTTCTTTCTACCTCCACTGTGTCGAGCACTCTTTCTCTCTCTCTCTCTACCTCCCGTGTCGAGAACACTCTCTAGCTCTTTCTTTCTACCTCCACTGTGTCGAGCACTCTCTCTCTCTCTCTCTCTCTCTCTCTACCTCCCGTGTCGAGAACACTCTCTCTGGCTCTTTCTTTCTACCTCCACTGTGTCGAGCACTCTCTCTCTCTCTCTCTCTACCTCCCGTGTCGAGAACACTCTCTCTAGCTCTTTCTTTCTACCTCCACTGTGTCGAGCCCTCTCTCTCTCTCTTCCTCCCGTGTCGAGAACACTTTCTCTAGCTCTTTCTTTCTACCTTCACTGTGTCGAGCACTCTCTCTCTCTCTCTCTCTACCTCCCGTGTCGAGAACACTCTCTCTAGCTCTTTCTTTCTACCTCCACTGTGTCGAGCACTCTCTCTCTCTCTCTACCTCCCGTGTCGAGAACACTCTCTCTAGCTCTTTCTTTCTACCTCCACTGTGTCGAGCACTCTCTCTCTCTCTCTCTCTCTACCTCCCGTGTCGAGAATACTCTCTCTAGCTCTTTCTTTCTACCTCCACTGTGTCGAGCACTCTCTCTCTCTCTCTCTCTCTACCTCCCGTGTCGAGAACACTCTCTCTGGCTCTTTCTTTCTACCTCCACTGTGTCGAGCACTCTTTCTCTCTCTCTCTCTACCTCCCGTGTCGAGAACACTCTCTAGCTCTTTCTTTCTACCTCCACTGTGTCGAGCACTCTCTCTCTCGCTCTCTCTCTCTCTCTACCTCCCGTGTCGAGAACACTCTCTCTGGCTCTTTCTTTCTACCTCCACTGTGTCGAGCACTCTCTCTCTCTCTCTCTCTACCTCCCGTGTCGAGAACACTCTCTCTAGCTCTTTCTTTCTACCTCCACTGTGTCGAGCCCTCTCTCTCTCTCTTCCTCCCGTGTCGAGAACACTTTCTCTAGCTCTTTCTTTCTACCTTCACTGTGTCGAGCACTCTCTCTCTCTCTCTCTCTACCTCCCGTGTCGAGAACACTCTCTCTAGCTCTTTCTTTCTACCTCCACTGTGTCGAGCACTCTCTCTCTCTCTCTACCTCCCGTGTCGAGAACACTCTCTCTAGCTCTTTCTTTCTACCTCCACTGTGTCGAGCACTCTCTCTCTCTCTACCTCCCGTGTCGAGAACACTCTCTAGCTCTTTCTTTCTACCTCCACTGTGTCGAGCACTCTCTCGCTCTACCTCCCGTGTCGAGAACACTCTCTCTAACTCTTTCTTTCTACCTCCACTGTGTCGAGCACTCTCTCTCTCTCTCTCTACCTCCCGTGTTGAGAACACTCTCTCTTGCTCTTTCTTTCTACCTCCACTGTGTCGAGCACTCTCTCTCTCTACCTCCCGTGACGAGAACACTCTCTCTAGCTCTTTCTTTCTACCTCCACTGTGTCTAGTCCTCTCTCTCTCTCTACCTCCCGTGTCGAGAACACTCTCTCTTTCTTTCTACCTCCAATGTGTCGAGTCCTCTCTCTCTCTCTTCCTCCCGTGTCGAGAACACTCTTTCTAGCTCTTTCTTTCTACCTCCACTGTGTCGAGCACTCTCTCTCTCTCTCTCTCTCTCTCTCTCTCTACCTCCCGTGTCGAGAACACTCTCTCTAGCTCTTTCTTTCTACCTCCACTGTGTCGAGCACTCTCTCTCTCTCTCTCTCTACCTCCCGTGTCGAGAATACTCTCTCTAGCTCTTTCTTTCTACCTCCACTGTGTCGAGCACTCTCTCTCTCTCTCTCTCTCTCTCTCTCTCTACCTCCCGTGTCGAGAACACTCTCTCTAGCTCTTTCTTTCTACCTCCACTGTGTCTAGCACTCTCTCTCCCTCTCTCTCTACATCCCGTGTCGAGAACACTCTCTCTAGCTCTTTCTTTCTACCTCCACTGTGTCGAGCACTCTCTCTCTACCTCCCGTGTCGAGAACACTCTCTCTAGCTCTTTCTTTCTACCTCCACTGTGTCGAGCACTCTCTCTCTCTCTCTACCTCCCGTGTCGAGAACACTCTCTCTAGCTCTTTCTTTCTACCTCCACTGTGTCGAGCACTCTCTCTCTCTCTACCTCCCGTGTCGAGAACACTCTCTAGCTCTTTCTTTCTACCTCCACTGTGTCGAGCACTCTCTCGCTCTACCTCCCGTGTCGAGAACACTCTCTCTAACTCTTTCTTTCTACCTCCACTGTGTCGAGCACTCTATCTCTCTCTCTCTACCTCCCGTGTTGAGAACACTCTCTCTTGCTCTTTCTTTCTACCTCCACTGTGTCGAGCACTCTCTCTCTCTACCTCCCGTGACGAGAACACTCTCTCTAGCTCTTTCTTTCTACCTCCACTGTGTCTAGTCCTCTCTCTCTCTCTACCTCCCGTGTCGAGAACACTCTCTCTTTCTTTCTACCTCCAATGTGTCGAGTCCTCTCTCTCTCTCTTCCTCCCGTGTCGAGAACACTCTTTCTAGCTCTTTCTTTTTACCTCCACTGTGTCGAGCACTCTCTCTCTCTCTCTCTCTCTCTCTCTCTACCTCCCGTGTCGAGAACACTCTCTCTAGCTCTTTCTTTCTACCTCCACTGTGTCGAGCACTCTCTCTCTCTCTCTCTCTACCTCCCGTGTCGAGAATACTCTCTCTAGCTCTTTCTTTCTACCTCCACTGTGTCGAGCACTCTCTCTCTCTCTCTCTCTCTCTCTCTACCTCCCGTGTCGAGAACACTCTCTCTAGCTCTTTCTTTCTACCTCCACTGTGTCTAGCACTCTCTCTCCCTCTCTCTCTACATCCCGTGTCGAGAACACTCTCTCTAGCTCTTTCTTTCTACCTCCACTGTGTCGAGCACTCTCTCTCTACCTCCCGTGTCGAGAACACTCTCTCTAGCTCTTTCTTTCTACCTCCACTGTGTCGAGCCCTCTCTCTCTCTCTTCCTCCCGTGTCGAGAAAACTTTCTCTAGCTCTTTCTTTCTACCTTCACTGTGTCGAGCACTCTCTCTCTCTCTCTACCTCCCATGTCGAGAACACTCTCTCTAGCTCTTTCTTTCTACCTCCACTGTGTCGAGCACTCTCTCTCTCTCTCTACCTCCCGTGTCGAGAACACTCTCTCTAGCTCTTTCTTTCTACCTCCACTGTGTCGAGCACTCTCTCTCTCTCTACCTCCCGTGTCGAGAACACTCTCTAGCTCTTTCTTTCTACCTCCACTGTGTCGAGCACTCTCTCGCTCTACCTCCCGTGTCGAGAACACTCTCTCTAGCTCTTTCTTTCTACCTCCACTGTGTCGAGCTCTCTCTCTCTCTCTCTCTACCTCCCGTGTTGAGAACACTCTCTCTAGCTCTTTCTTTCTACTTCCACTGTGTCGAGCACTCTCTTTCTCTCTACCTCCCGTGTTGAGAACACTCTCTCTTGCTCTTTCTTTCTACCTCCACTGTGTCGAGCACTCTCTCTCTCTCTACCTCCTGTGTGGAGAACACTCTCTCTAGCTCTTTCTTTCTACCTCCACTGTGTCGAGCACTCTCTCTCTCTCTCTCTCTCTCTCTCTACCTCCCGTGTCGAGAACACTCTCTCTAGCTCTATCTTTCTACCTCCACTGTGTCGAGCACTCTCTCTCTCTCTCTACCTCCCGTGTCGAGAACACTCTCTCTAGCTCTTTCTTTCTACCTCCACTGTGTTGAGCACTCTCTCTCTCTCTCTCTCTACCTCCCGTGTCAAGAACACTCTCTCTAGCTCTTTCTTTCTACCTCCACTGTGTCGAGCACTCTCTCTCTACCTCCCGTGTCGAGAAGACTCTTTCTAGCTCTTTCTTTCTACCTCCACTGTGTCGAGCCCTCTCTCTCTCTCTCTTCCTCCCGTGTCGAGAACACTTTCTCTAGCTCTTTCTTTCTACCTCCACTGTGTCGAGCACTCTCTCTCTCTCTCTCTCTACCTCCCGTGTCGAGACCACTCTCTCTAGCTTTTTCTTTCTACCTCCACTGTGTCGAGCACTCTCTCTCTCTCTCTACCTCCCGTGTCGAGAACACTCTCTCTAGCTCTTTCTTTCTACCTCCACTGTGTCGAGCACTCTCTCTCTCTCTACCTCCCGTGTCGAGAACACTCTCTAGCTCTTTCTTTCTACCTCCACTGTGTCGAGCACTCTCTCTTTCTCTACCTTCCGTGTCGAGAACACTCTCTCTAGCTCTTTCTTTCTACCTCCACTGTGTCGAGCACTCTCTCTGTCTCTACCTCCCGTGTCCAGAACACTCTCTCTAGCTCTTTCTTTCTACCTCCACTGTGTCGAGCACTCTCTCTCTCTCTCTCTACCTCCCGTGTTGAGAACACTCTCTCTTGCTCTTTCTTTCTACCTCCACTGTGTCGAGCACTCTCTCTCTCTCTACCTCCCGTGTTGAGAACACTCTCTCTAGCTCTTTCTTTCTACCTCCACTGTGTCGAGCACTCTCTCTCTCTCTCTCTCTCTCTCTCTACCTCCCGTGTTGAGAACACTCTCTCTAGCTCTTTCTTTCTACCTCCACTGTGTCGAGCACTCTCTCTCTCTCTCTCTACCTCCCGTGTTGAGAACACTCTCTCTAGCTCTTTCTTTCTACCTCCACTGTGTCGAGCACTCTCTCTCTCTCTACCTCCCGTGTTGAGAACACTCTCTCTTGCTCTTTCTTTCTACCTCCACTGTGTCGAGCACTCTCTCTCTCTCTCTCTACCTCCCGTGTTGAGAACACTCTCTCTTGCTCTTTCTTTCTACCTCCACTGTGTCGAGCACTCTCTCTCTCTCTCTTTACCTCCCGTGTCGAGAACACTCTCTCTTTCTTTCTACCTCCACTGTGTCGAGCACTCTCTCTCTCTCTCTCTACCTCCCGTGTTGAGAACACTCTCTCTTGCTCTTTCTTTCTACCTCCACTGTGTCGAGCACTCTCTCTCTCTACCTCCCGTGACGAGAACACTCTCTCTAGCTCTTTCTTTCTACCTCCACTGTGTCTAGTCCTCTCTCTCTCTCTCTCTACCTCCCGTGTCGAGAACACTCTCTCTTTCTTTCTACCTCCAATGTGTCGAGTCCTCTCTCTCTCTCTTCCTCCCGTGTCGAGAACACTCTTTCTAGCTCTTTCTTTCTACCTCCACTGTGTCGAGCACTCTCTCTCTCTCGCTCTCTCTACCTCCCGTGTCGAGAACACTCTCTCTAGCTCTTTCTTTCTACCTCCACTGTGTCGAGCACTCTCTCTCTCTCTCTCTCTCTCTCTACCTCCCGTGTCGAGAACACTCTCTCTAGCTCTTTCTTTCTACCTCCACTGTGTCGAGCACTCTCTCTCTCTCTCTCTCTCTCTCTACCTCCCGTGTCGAGAACACTCTCTCTAGTTCTTTCTTTCTACCTCCATTGTGTCGAGCACTCTCTCTCTCTCTCTCTCTACCTCCCGTGTCGAGAACACTCTCTCTAGCTCTTTCTTTCTACCTCCACTGTGTCGAGCACTCTCTCTCTCTCTCTCTCTACCTCCCGTGTCGAGAACACTCTCTCTAGCTCTTTCTTTCTACCTCCACTGTGTCGAGCACTCTCTCTCTCTCTCTCTCTCTCTACCTCCCGTGTCGAGAACACTCTCTCTAGCTCTTTCTTTCTACCTCCACTGTGTCGAGCACTCTCTCTCTCTCTCTCTCTCTACCTCCCGTGTCGAGAACACTCTCTCTAGCTCTTTCTTTCTACCTCCACTGTGTCGTGCACTGTCTCTCTACCTCCCGTGTCGAGAACACTCTCTCTAGCTCTTTCTTTCTACCTTCACTGTGTCGAGCCCTCTCTCTCTCTCATCCTCCCGTGTCGAGAACACTTTCTCTAGCTCTTTCTTCTTACCTTCACTGTGTCGAGCACTCTCTCTCTCTCTCTACCTCCCGTGTCGAGAACACTCTCTCTAGCTCTTTCTTTCTACCTCCACTGTGTCGAGCACTCTCTCTCTCTCTCTACCTCCCGTGTCGAGAACACTCTCTCTAGCTCTTTCTTTCTACCTCCACTGTGTCGAGCACTCTCTCTCTCTCTACCTCCCGTGTCGAGAACACTCTCTAGCTCTTTCTCTCTACCTCCACTGTGTCGAGCACTCTCTCGCTCTACCTCCCGTGTCGAGAACACTCTCTCTAGCTCTTTCTTTCTACCTCCACTGTGTCGAGCACTCTCTCTGTCTCTACCTCCCGTGTCGAGAACACTCTCTCTTGCTCTTTCTTTCTACCTCCACTGTGTCGAGCAGTCTCTCTCTCTACCTCCCGTGACGAGAACACTCTCTCTAGCTCTTTCTTTCTACCTCCACTGTGTCTAGTCCTCTCTCTCTCTCTCTCTACCTCCCGTGTCGAGAACACTCTCTCTTTCTTTCTACCTCCAATGTGTCGAGTCCTCTCTCTCTCTCTTCCTCCCGTGTCGAGAACACTCTTTCTAGCTCTTTCTTTCTACCTCCACTGTGTCGAGCACTCTCTCTCTCTCGCTCTCTCTACCTCCCGTGTCGAGAACACTCTCTCTAGCTCTTTCTTTCTACCTCCACTGTGTCGAGCACTCTCTCTCTCTCTCTCTCTCTCTCTACCTCCCGTGTCGAGAACACTCTCTCTAGCTCTTTCTTTCTACCTCCACTGTGTCGAGCACTCTCTCTCTCTCTCTCTCTCTCTCTACCTCCCGTGTCGAGAACACTCTCTCTAGTTCTTTCTTTCTACCTCCATTGTGTCGAGCACTCTCTCTCTCTCTCTACCTCCCGTGTCGAGAACACTCTCTCTAGCTCTTTCTTTCTACCTCCACTGTGTCGAGCACTCTCTCTCTCTCTCTCTCTACCTCCCGTGTCGAGAACACTCTCTCTAGCTCTTTCTTTCTACCTCCACTGTGTCGAGCACTCTCTCTCTCTCTCTCTCTACCTCCCGTGTCGAGAACACTCTCTCTAGCTCTTTCTTTCTACCTCCACTGTGTCGTGCACTGTCTCTCTACCTCCCGTGTCGAGAACACTCTCTCTAGCTCTTTCTTTCTACCTTCACTGTGTCGAGCCCTCTCTCTCTCTCTTCCTCCCGTGTCGAGAACACTTTCTCTAGCTCTTTCTTCTTACCTTCACTGTGTCGAGCACTCTCTCTCTCTCTCTACCTCCCGTGTCGAGAACACTCTCTCTAGCTCTTTCTTTCTACCTCCACTGTGTCGAGCACTCTCTCTCTCTCTCATTTCCTCCCGTGTCGAGAACACTCTCTCTAGTTCTTTCTTTCTACCTCCACTGTGTCGAGCACTCTCTCTCTCTCTACCTCCCGTGTCGAGAACACTCTCTAGCTCTTTCTCTCTACCTCCACTGTGTCGAGCACTCTCTCTCTCTACCTCCCGTGTCGAGAACACTCTCTCTAGCTCTTTCTTTCTACCTCCACTGTGTCGAGCACTCTCTCTGTCTCTACCTCCCGTGTCGAGAACACTCTCTCTAGCTCTTTCTTTCTACCTCCACTGTGTCGAGCACTCTCTCTCTCTCTCTCTCTACCTCCCGTGTTGAGAACACTCTCTCTAGCTCTTTCTTTCTACTTCCACTGTGTCGAGCACTCTCTCTCTCTCTACCTCCCGTGTTGAGAACACTCTCTCTTGCTCTTTCTTTCTACCTCCACTGTGTCGAGCACTCTCTCTCTCTCTCTCTCTCTCTACCTCCCGTGTCGAGAACACTCTCTCTAGCTCTTTCTTTCTACCTCCACTGTGTCGAGCACTCTCTCTCTCTCTCTCTCTCTACCTCCCGTGTCGAGAACACTCTCTCTAGCTCTTTCTTTCTACCTCCACTGTGTCGAGCACTCTCTCTCTCTCTCTCTCTACCTCCCGTGTCAAGAACACTCTCTCTAGCTCTTTCTTTCTACCTCCACTGTGTCGAGCACTCTCTCTCTACCTCCCGTGTCGAGAACACTCTCTCTAGCTCTTTCTTTCTACGTCCACTGTGTCGAGCACTCTCTCTGTCTCTACCTCCCGTGTCCAGAACACTCTCTCTAGCTCTTTCTTTCTACCTCCACTGTGTCGAGCACTCTCTCTCTCTCTCTCTACCTCCCGTGTTGAGAACACTCTCTCTAGCTCTTTCTTTCTACTTCCACTGTGTCGAGCACTCTCTCTCTCTCTACCTCCCGTGTTGAGAACACTCTCTCTTGCTCTTTCTTTCTACCTCCACTGTGTCGAGCACTCTCTCTCTCTCTCTCTACCTCCCGTGTCGAGAACACTCTCTCTAGCTCTTTCTTTCTACCTCCACTGTGTCGAGCACTCTCTCTCTCTCTCTCTCTACCTCCCGTGTCGAGAACACTCTCTCTAGCTCTTTCTTTCTACCTCCACTGTGTCGAGCACTCTCTCTCTCTCTCTCTCTACCTCCCGTGTCAAGAACACTCTCTCTAGCTCTTTCTTTCTACCTCCACTGTGTCGAGCACTCTCTCTCTACCTCCCGTGTCGAGAACACTCTCTCTAGCTCTTTCTTTCTACCTCCACTGTGTCGAGCACTCTCTCTCTCTCTCTCTCTACCTCCCGTGTCGAGAACACTCTCTCTAGCTCTTTCTTTCTACCTCCACTGTGTCGAGCACTCTCTCTCTCTCTCTCTCTCTCTACCTCCCGTGTCGAGAACACTTTCTCTAGCTCTTTCTTTCTACCTCCACTGTGTCGAGCACTCTCTCTCTCTCTCTCTCTACCTCCCGTGTCGAGAACACTCTCTCTAGCTCTTTCTTTCTACCTCCACTGTGTCGTGCACTGTCTCTCTACCTCCCGTGTCGAGAACACTCTCTCTAGCTCTTTCTTTCTACCTTCACTGTGTCGAGCCCTCTCTCTCTCTCATCCTCCCGTGTCGAGAACACTTTCTCTAGCTCTTTCTTCTTACCTTCACTGTGTCGAGCACTCTCTCTCTCTCTCTACCTCCCGTGTCGAGAACACTCTCTCTAGCTCTTTCTTTCTACCTCCACTGTGTCGAGCACTCTCTCTCTCTCTCTACCTCCCGTGTCGAGAACACTCTCTCTAGCTCTTTCTTTCTACCTCCACTGTGTCGAGCACTCTCTCTCTCTCTACCTCCCGTGTCGAGAACACTCTCTAGCTCTTTCTCTCTACCTCCACTGTGTCGAGCACTCTCTCGCTCTACCTCCCGTGTCGAGAACACTCTCTCTAGCTCTTTCTTTCTACCTCCACTGTGTCGAGCACTCTCTCTGTCTCTACCTCCCGTGTCGAGAACACTCTCTCTTGCTCTTTCTTTCTACCTCCACTGTGTCGAGCAGTCTCTCTCTCTACCTCCCGTGACGAGAACACTCTCTCTAGCTCTTTCTTTCTACCTCCACTGTGTCTAGTCCTCTCTCTCTCTCTCTCTACCTCCCGTGTCGAGAACACTCTCTCTTTCTTTCTACCTCCAATGTGTCGAGTCCTCTCTCTCTCTCTTCCTCCCGTGTCGAGAACACTCTTTCTAGCTCTTTCTTTCTACCTCCACTGTGTCGAGCACTCTCTCTCTCTCGCTCTCTCTACCTCCCGTGTCGAGAACACTCTCTCTAGCTCTTTCTTTCTACCTCCACTGTGTCGAGCACTCTCTCTCTCTCTCTCTCTCTCTCTACCTCCCGTGTCGAGAACACTCTCTCTAGTTCTTTCTTTCTACCTCCATTGTGTCGAGCACTCTCTCTCTCTCTCTACCTCCCGTGTCGAGAACACTCTCTCTAGCTCTTTCTTTCTACCTCCACTGTGTCGAGCACTCTCTCTCTCTCTCTCTCTACCTCCCGTGTCGAGAACACTCTCTCTAGCTCTTTCTTTCTACCTCCACTGTGTCGAGCACTCTCTCTCTCTCTCTCTCTCTACCTCCCGTGTCGAGAACACTCTCTCTAGCTCTTTCTTTCTACCTCCACTGTGTCGAGCACTCTCTCTCTCTCTCTCTCTCTCTCTCTCTCTACCTCCCGTGTCGAGAACACTCTCTCTAGCTCTTTCATTGTGTTCTACCTCCACTGTGTCGAGCACCTCCACTCTCTCTCTCTCTCTCTCTACCTCCCGTGTCGAGAACACTCTCTCTAGCTCTTTCTTTCTACCTCCACTGTGTCGTGCACTGTCTCTCTACCTCCCGTGTCGAGAACACTCTCTCTAGCTCTTTCTTTCTACCTTCACTGTGTCGAGCCCTCTCTCTCTCTCTTCCTCCCGTGTCGAGAACACTCTCTCTAGCTCTTTCTTCTTACCTTCACTGTGTCGAGCACTCTCTCTCTCTCTCTACCTCCCGTGTCGAGAACACTCTCTCTAGCTCTTTCTTTCTACCTCCACTGTGTCGAGCACTCTCTCTCTCTCTCATTTCCTCCCGTGTCGAGAACACTCTCTCTAGTTCTTTCTTTCTACCTCCACTGTGTCGAGCACTCTCTCTCTCTCTACCTCCCGTGTCGAGAACACTCTCTAGCTCTTTCTCTCTACCTCCACTGTGTCGAGCACTCTCTCGCTCTACCTCCCGTGTCGAGAACACTCTCTCTAGCTCTTTCTTTCTACCTCCACTGTGTCGAGCACTCTCTCTGTCTCTACCTCCCGTGTCGAGAACACTCTCTCTAGCTCTTTCTTTCTACCTCCACTGTGTCGAGCACTCTCTCTCTCTCTCTCTCTCTCTACCTCCCGTGTTGAGAACACTCTCTCTAGCTCTTTCTTTCTACTTCCACTGTGTCGAGCACTCTCTCTCTCTCTACCTCCCGTGTTGAGAACACTCACTCTTGCTCATTCTTTCTACCTCCACTGTGTCGAGCACTCTCTCTCTCTCTCTCTCTCTCTACCTCCCGTGTCGAGAACACTCTCTCTAGCTCTTTCTTTCTACCTCCACTGTGTCGAGCACTCTCTCTCTCTCTCTCTCTCTACCTCCCGTGTTGAGAACACTCTCTCTAGCTCTTTCTTTCTACCTCCACTGTGTCGAGCACTCTCTCTCTCTCTCTCTCTACCTCCCGTGTCAAGAACACTCTCTCTAGCTCTTTCTTTCTACCTCCACTGTGTCGAGCACTCTCTCTCTACCTCCCGTGTCGAGAACACTCTCTCTAGCTCTTTCTTTCTACGTCCACTGTGTCGAGCACTCTCTCTGTCTCTACCTCCCGTGTCCAGAACACTCTCTCTAGCTCTTTCTTTCTACCTCCACTGTGTCGAGCACTCTCTCTCTCTCTCTCTACCTCCCGTGTTGAGAACACTCTCTCTAGCTCTTTCTTTCTACTTCCACTGTGTCGAGCACTCTCTCTCTCTCTACCTCCCGTGTTGAGAACACTCTCTCTTGCTCTTTCTTTCTACCTCCACTGTGTCGAGCACTCTCTCTCTCTCTCTCTACCTCCCGTGTCGAGAACACTCTCTCTAGCTCTTTCTTTCTTCCTCCACTGTGTCGAGCACTCTCTCTCTCTCTCTCTCTACCTCCCGTGTCGAGAACACTCTCTCTAGCTCTTTCTTTCTACCTCCACTGTGTCGAGCACTCTCTCTCTCTCTCTCTCTACCTCCCGTGTCAAGAACACTCTCTCTAGCTCTTTCTTTCTACCTCCACTGTGTCGAGCACTCTCTCTCTACCTCCCGTGTCGAGAACACTCTCTCTAGCTCTTTCTTTCTACCTCCACTGTGTCGAGCACTCTCTCTCTCTCTCTACCTCCCGTGTCGAGAACACTCTCTCTAGCTCTTTCTTTCTACCTCCACTGTGTCGAGTACTCTCTCTCTCTCTACCTCCTGTGTCGAGAACACTCTCTAGCTCTTTCTTTCTATCTCCACTGTGTCGAGCACTCTCTCTCTCTACCTCCCGTGTCGAGAACACTCTCTCTAGCTCTTTCTTTCTACCTCCACTGTGTCGAGCACTCTCTCTCTCTACCTCCCGTGTTGAGAACACTCTCTCTAGCTCTTTCTTTCTACCTCCACTGTGTCGAGCACTCTCTCTCTCTACCTCCCGTGTTGAGAACACTCTCTCTAGCTCTTTCTTTCTACTTCCACTGTGTCGAGCACTCTCTCTCTCTCTACCTCCCGTGTTGAGAACACTCTCTCTTGCTCTTTCTTTCTACCTCCACTGTGTCGAGCACTCTCTCTCTCTACCTCCCGTGTCAAGCTCTCTCTCTCTCTTTACCTCCCGTGTCAAGAACACTCTCTCTAGCTCTTTCTTTCTACCTCCACTGTGTCGAGCTCTCTCTCTCTCTCTACCTCCCGTGTCAAGAACACTCTCTCTAGCTCTTTCTTTCTACCTCCACTGTGTCGAGCACTCTCTCTCTCTACCTCCCGTGTCGAGCTCTCTCTCTCTCCCGTGTCAAGAACACTCTCTCTAGCTCTTTCTTTCTACTTCCACTGTGTCGAGCACTCTCTCGCTCTCTCTACCTCCCGTGTCGAGCTCTCTCTCTCTCTCTACCTCCCGTGTCGAGAACACTCTCTAGTTCTCTCTTTCTACCTCCACTGTGTCGAGCACTCTCTCTCTCGCTCTCTTCCTCCCGTGTCGAGAACACTCTCTCTAGCTCTTTCTTCCTACCTCCACTGTGTCGAGCTCTCTCTCTCTCTCTCTTCCTCCCGTGTCGAGCTCTCTCTCTCTCTCTACCTCCCGTGTCGAGCTCTCTATCTCTCTCTACCTCCCGTGTCGAGCTCTCTCTCTCTACCTCCCGTGTCGAGCTCTCTCTCTCTACCTCCCGCGTCGAGCTCTCTCTCTCTACCTCCTGTGTCGAACTCTCTCTCTCTACCTCCTGTGTCGAGCTCTCTCTATATCCCTTGCAGGGCCGGATTACCGAACGGGCATGTAGGGCACGTGCACTGGAGCCCCCGACCACCGTTTTGGGGTTGGGGGCCTGTCATGCCAAATAATGTCCCCGGGCCAAATAGTGTCCCCATCTATGTCACAATGGGATTCAATAAACTGTTAGCGTCCATCGCTATATCAACGGTGTGATGACCTAATGATTAGAATTTTGGATATCATTACAGCCTAAATTACGTTCTTTTCATCATCGTTATGCAAACAAGGCTGATTTCTGCAACAATTTCACTGTTTAAACAAGTTTTGTTTAGCTAATAAAATGAAAACATTAATTCTAACTACTTTTTGGTACCATGTTAACATTACAACATGAAATCCATGTCTTAAACGTTGCTACATTTCAGAAATGTCAAAGAAAATGTGTAATCTTCTTGACACATTAAAGTTACTTACCTTACAGATCACGAAGTCAGCTAATTTCCACTCCAAATCATATGCAAATCCATTTGATTCATACACTGGTTCGTCTGGCTGTCATGTTTGTATTTGAACCTGCCCTTCCCTTATCTACACTGAAATAATATCATTTCAGTAGTCCTCTATTGTGATTTGTTTTCTATCTCGCATACCTCATTAGTACACCCTTGTGGTTGAATATATATGTATCTATTGTAGGTCCTATTATATATACAACAATGAATAATGTGGACCAAATAAATACCATCAAAGGATACTTTACAATTTACAATGATGAATACCTTGTGAAAAGGCTATGAAAACCAACCCGGCAATATTTAAGATTTTAATACATAAACTTCGATCGTTTTTTGGTACAGTTGTGTCATTCATTTATTTTCACTGATTGTTTTTGGTGCACTCACGTGGCAATCAGACTGAAATACTTCTTTCTGGTGTGTGGAATAAAGAGGTGGGTGCTGTTTGGTTGGGAGGTTCTGCCTATCACTTGTTCTCAACAGGCAGTCTCGGAAGGGGGACTTGAAGAGGGAGATTGCAAAGTCCAGGCACTCCTGCTCTCTTTGTTCTGAGTGTTTGCAGTGCTAGTGTTTTTAGTTCATCTGTGTATCTCACATATTATGTGCCCAGTATGATACGGCTATCAAACTTTATTAGCAGATAATGACAACATGACAATAACAGTAGCTTCAGATGATGTAATGAGATGGAGGAGGGGATGGGATGAGTGGGCAGATAGTTGGGCAATCAGTAGTCACTAGATGCAGAATTTCATATGAAGGGAGAGGAGAGAAAGAGTTAAGAGGAGGAGAGAGGAAAGAGGCAAAGTCAAGAGATGCTTGATCAGGTGCTGCAGCTAGTTCTTCCTGTCATTTGTCCTCGACAGGTCGCCAGTCTCAGTCAAGGGTTCAATAACATGGGCCTGGTTTAATTGGAAGCCCTCTCGCCACGTCAAGGTACAGGCCAAGAGAAGGATATTACATTTTCTTTGGACTCAGGTTAATTAAGACATTTAACCCCGTACTTTATCTTTGCAGTGTTTGACCTGATGGGGCTTGGATTGGTGTAGCAATATGGTGATGTCTCAACCCTGCTGTGTAATGGACTCTGGGAGACTTCTGCCATATTACATACACAAATCTAGAACCTCCAGATATGCACACTAACGAGAAACCAATGTGTAATTCCATACCAACCCTGGCTTAAAATTTGATTTGGATTGGACACAAAATATTAATGGCTTGGGAGAAGGGGTTAAGGACCAGCAAGGAACTGGGCAACTGAACAGTGAATTGAAAATGCTACTTGCAATGAATACATTTAATATGCAAATGTATACATTTACAGGCAATTTGAGTAAGCTTCAAATATTTACCAGCAAACAAATTGAAAAAATACAAATATTTATGTATTTGTGGATGTTACTTTGAGTACAAGACAGACACATATGCTATATACTGTAACGACCATGGGTTTATAAGCGTGGATATCGACAATGCCATTACATTGGTGTCAGAAGTGGTGTCAGAAGGGATCGGACCTCCCATCCACGACAGTGCGTGTGCTTGGCCGGTGAGCGCGTTCCTGTAAGACGTAGAGTCACAAGCTGGCGCGAGGACGCGCTCTCTGAAAGGAGGGAGTAGTGTATCACCCTGGGTTTATAAGCGCAGAAATCACACTGCGACACAGTCGATAGCGCGCTGGACTTCGGGCAAGAAGGTCGAGGGTTCGAGGCCTGCTCCCTGCTGTTTCATTACAATACTTACCAAACAACTTACCAACTTCACAGCCAATGTCTGCAAGAAAACACATCTTTATACAAATGTAAAACAATATTATAACAGGTTATTAAGGCTATTTACAATAACATACAATATACTACAAGATGCAATATAGTAAAATACCTACCGTCTTGAGGTGGGGTGCCCCATTCAAGCAGTGAAAACAAGGGTGGGAAAACATCAGACAAAACAGATGACGGATGATGGACAGACAAATTCACGCACATTGACCACATGAGACAAACAAGACACATGAAAACGCTTGCCACATCTCCTGCACCGGGACTCCTCCTAACCTTCTCTCACGTCTTAACTGCTTAATGTTACCTTGAATTGTTAATTGCTCTGCCCCCCTACGAATGTTACACCTCTTGTCTAGATCAGTGGTGCCTTCAGCCTCTTGTCGAGATCAGTGGTGCCTTCAGGTTCTTGTCGAAGTCAGTGGTGCCTTCAGGTTCTTGTCGAAGTCAGTGGTGCCTTCAGCCTCTTGTCGATTTCAGTGGTGCCTTCAGCCTCCTGTCGAGATCAGTGGTGCCTTCAGCCTCTTGTCGAGATCAGTGGTGCCTTCAGCCTCTTGTCGAAGTCAGTGGTGCCTTCAGGTTCTTGTCGAAGTTAGTGGTGCCTTCAGCCTCTTGTCGAGATCAGTGGTGCCTTCAGCCTCTTGTCGAGATCAGTGGTGCCTTCAGCCTCTTGTCGAAGTCAGTGGTGCCTTCAGGTTCTTGTCGAAGTCAGTGGTGCCTTCAGGTTCTTGTCGAAGTCAGTGGTGCCTTCAGGTTCTTGTCGAAGTCAGTGGTGCCTTCAGCCTCTTGTCGAGATCAGTGGTGCCTTCAGCCTCTTGTCGAGATCAGTTGTGCCTTCAGCCTCTTGTCGAGGTCAGTGGTGCCTTCAGCCGCTTGTCGAGGTCAGTGATGCCTTCAGCCTCTTGTCGAGATCAGTGGTGCCTTCAGCCTCTTGTCGAGGTCAGTGGTGCCTTCAGCCTCTTGTCGAGGTCAGTGGTGCCTTCAGCCTCTTGTCGAGATCAGTGGTGCCTTCAGCCTCTTGTCGAAGTCAGTGGTGCCTCCAGCCTCTTGTCGAGGTCAGTGGTGCCTCCAGCCTCTTGTCGAGGTCACTGGTGTCTTCAGCCTCTTGTCGAGATCAGTGGTGCCTTCAGCCTCTTGTCGAGGTCAGTGGTGCCTTCAGTCTCTTGTCAAGGTCAGTGGTGCCTTCAGCCTCTTGTCGAGATCAGTGGTGCCTTCAGCCTCTTGTCAAGTACAGTATGTCGTCGAGGGATACCATTAAAGTGCATGCTACATAAAAACAGAAAGCAGCTACAATAACAGTGAGCTAGCTAACTTAGATAACGTTAGCTCAATAAAACTGTCTGGCTGAGGTAAATAATTAGCTAGCAATGTCAATAGAAAATCTATCTAAAACAGCTTAAATTATTTTCTTAAAAAATACAAATATTTAGTAAAGAAATAGTGTTCTCTTTCCAGTCGTTTTGGTCCTCTGAAGCAGCAGGTAGTCAGCAGGTTGTCACGGTCAAAATCACCCTCCTTGGAGAGCAATTCTGAGGTAATGATTTCAAGAGGACTGAGCGCACGTTTCTGAGATGAAATAGAACTAGAACTACCAGCGCCCTGCTTTATCGCGACCTCTACGAGGTAACCAAGCAACCAGCATAGAAACGGACACTTTGGTTCATTATGTAATCCGGTCAGAATGTTGCAGGTTCTAGCAACAGGCCCAGCAAGAGAAGCTAGAACTCTTCGAATCCCATAGTGACAGTAGAGGGGGACACTATTTGGCATGACAGGACCCCCAGATACACTAAATGACCAAAAGTTTGTGGACACCTGCTTGTCGAACAATTCTTTCCAAAATCATGGGCATTCATATAGAGTTGGCCCCCCCTTTGCTGCTATAACAGCCTCCACTCTTCTGGGAAGGCTTTCCACTAATGTTGGAACATTGCTGCGGGGACTTGCTTCCATTTAGCCTACCACTTTGAGGCTGAGCCGTTGTTGCTCCTAGACATTTCCACTTCACAATAACAGCACATACTTGACCTGGGGAGCTCTAGCAGGGCAGAAATTTGGCTTCATGACAAAAGCTGTAGAATTGCAGTGCAACCTCCTTCCTTTGAACATGACCCCCCCCCCCCCACCCCCGCTTCGAGGCTGTACATTTTTATGTTGTTGGGAACTGGCTTTGGTCTGGTTTTAACTGCCTCACACCTGCGCATATTGTAGGTCCCCCTTAACAGCTGACAGTATAATGTAGTGTAGGTTGCTGTGTGTGTTACCAGGGAAAGAGAGGGCTTTGCGGCTGATGGCAACATGGCAGCTCCTTGTAAGACCCTTCTCACTGGTTGAAACAGATGCATTCTGTATAGGGATTTTCCTGGAAGTATATTATGATATCATATTCTAAACATTGATTGGCTGAATTGATGCTTAAACTGAGCTTGGTTAACTCTTGCAGGGAGGCCCGGGTTGTGTGTGTGTGAGTACGTGTGTGTGCGTACTGTATGTGTTGGCTCAGACAGCAGCCCCCCCCCCCCCCCCCCCCCCCCCCAGTAGCCATAGGAAGCTGCAGTAGAGTAGCTCTCTCCCTGGTCGGGCCCTGCTGCCCTGTTAACACTGAAGACTTAATTACGGTGATCAGGTAATACTGGAGAAAATAGCAGGAATGCTGTCCACATGGCCTTGCTCACAGTAGGATTAGCTGCACGAGCTGCACTGCTCAACATTGGCCAGCTCCCTCTCCCTCCTCCAGAACTTCTCTCACAGCTGCTTTTGTCTCGTGCTCCGAAGAGGTGAGGGGGGGACGAGGTGGGGGGCGCAAGAGAAAGAAATAAAAAAAAAAGAAAAGAAGACTAAGAAAATTAATCTTCTGGGTGCTGGATCTTAATTCGATTTAATGAAGTGGGCTTGAGGTTTGAGAGGCTTTGAGGTCTGAGCGCTTTGACACACACACACACACACACACACACACACACACACACACACACACACACACACACACACACACACACACACACACACACACACACACACACACACACACACACACACACACACACACACACACACACACACACAGACGGAACTCCAAACTTCTTTAGGTTCCTATTGATCTGTTGGAACAAACCCTATTATGAGCAATTATGTTATTCACCAGCCGTGGCAAATCAATCTCTTTGCTTTCATTAGTAGCTAATAAAAGGAGTTAGCAAATCTGTTAAGCTTAACAGTGATGTTTCCGGGATCTTTGAGTGTGAGATCGGAAATCTCTGTTTCCGTCCCGTTAGTGTTCAGAATGCTTTTGTCTCAACTGATGTTTCTCCTGCAGCACTAAAGCTTGTGAAGTACGGGTTTAAGACACACTGTATTAGAATCAACATCTGTCCATGTTGCTGTCCAATTCTCTGTGGGTATAGTTGATCTTCCAAACAGAGGCCCTTTTGGGATCCTTTTTTGGGGGGGAAAAACCCTGAATTAATGTGTCATGGCTGTTTTCCTATGGGACCTGTGGGATCTGAGCATCTGTAACTTTCTGGGTATACTGTAGCTCCCAAAGCATTGACACAGACCCTATATGCTGCTGCAAAAAAAGAAAAACAATCACAAAAGGCGGCCCCTCTTCAACTGTACCCTCTACCCCACCTCCCCTCCATCTTCCTCGCCCCCAAAAAGAAAACCTCCACCACCACTCCACCATTGGCGGAGAAGCCCATTAATGTGTTCATCTTCTCAACATTTGACAGGTGGAAGTAGAACTTTGGGGTTTACGTTTTAATTATAAAGAATTCCAGATGTGGAAAGGGGCTCATAAATTAGAAGCAGAGCTACTCAAATATCTTCTTTCAAAGGCACCAAGCGGGTCAGCATCTGCTTCTCATTGCACACAATGTTATTAAGGGCCCTGACTAAAGAAAGACCCAAAGTCCCCTGTCTGGCCCCACAATAATTGACACTATTAAATGTGCCTAAACAGATTTAGAGCGTCCAGAAAAGTTACATTTGTCTTGAAATGCGAAGGGAAATGGAAGAGAAGGAGGAACCAAGCACCTAATCTGTTACGTATAAAATATACATTTTTAGAAAAAGGGGAAAAGAAAGGAGGGAGGGCAGAAAATGCACAAATACAAACAAATTAGCCAGGTGCCTGTGTGTAGGAATGTTGGAAGGAGGTAGGGACAGGAGAAGAGAGGGGGTACGGAGGGAGGCAGGGAGAGGAGACGAAAGGGAGTGGTTATGGAGGTTTGAAACGTTGTTTTACCGCTCTCCAGCCCATGTTGTTGGTACATGAGCACATGCATGAAAAAAGCATCAGTCACAACAGACCAATCATCTGCTATTCTGGTTCTTTCTGTTGATCTTTTCAAAACACTATAATGCATGTTCTCTCTTGGATAGTGAGAAGCATTGAGAGGAAAGTGTTTCTCTATTCTCTCCCATGACTGATTCACTGGCCCTTGTTTGGGAGTGGATTAATTTACTAAGGTATCAGAACAGTCGGGGGAGGTTCTCTTCTGCACTGTTCAACCAATCCAGTAAATGTGGAGGAGGAGTTAAGATGGAGTGTCGCCTTGT
The DNA here is from genome assembly GCF_045791955.1 of Oncorhynchus clarkii lewisi. Taxonomy (NCBI): domain Eukaryota; kingdom Metazoa; phylum Chordata; class Actinopteri; order Salmoniformes; family Salmonidae; genus Oncorhynchus; species Oncorhynchus clarkii. Next base: position 37,135,326 of record NC_092165.1, read on the forward strand.
TAACTTCCAAAACCGGAAGTCTCATCTCATCACAGGTTCTCTTTCTCCTTAAACCGGAACATCCGGTTGTTGGGGACTCGGCAGAGGCTATGGACAGCCATGCTTGAAGCTTTCCCTACCTTCTCATTGGCAGAAAGGATAAGTAAAAGGGAGGTCCTTGCAGAAGATTGGCTGAGGTGATTCTGTTTGTAGTCTGCGGTTGCCCAGTGGGTGCATGGACGGTGCCGGGGGTTGGGGGGGTTAGGGTCAGAGGGCCTCGCTCGGGTCGGTTGAGGGTGTGATGTCTCTCCCCGGCATGGTACCCAAAAAAAGACACAAATAGAAAAAAAAGAAACACTCCCCCTTCAAAAAGCAGAGCCGGATCGGCAGAAGTAAAGTGGGCAGGAACTCTCAGGGGTGTGATTGAAAGGGTGAGAAGTTAATTTGGCAGCTTTTCCTTCTCGCTTTGCTAATGTTTCCTCTCAGGACTAAACACCCCTACTTCCCCCCACTCACCCTCCACTTTCCCTCCCTCCAGCCCAGACACCCCACCAATGTCATGGCTCTCTTCTCCCCAATGTGCAGCAGCTTCCAACACTCACCCTTCCCCTCCTCTCTGCATGTCCTGACCTTTACCCCCCTCCCCCCTCCCCCTAACCACCCCCCTCCCCATAAGCACCCTCCGATGCAGCGGTACACATTGACCCGAAACGAAACCTTCTCTCCCCAGGAAACTTCCTGCTCTGAAACACTTTGGCTCAAGTGTGTTTTCTCGTGGGACGTTGGGGGAGCAGGAGGGGGGAGAGGAGTAAGAGGGAGGTGGTGGTGATGTGGTACTTGAGCTAAATGGAGACTATGTTGGTGTATCTTCACGGCCTGTCAATCAGGGACCCCAGGGATTCTGAAGGGGGGAGGGTCTGCTACAGCTCAGGGGAGGATGGAGGGGATGCTGATGGTATGGGGAGCGTATGGTATGTGTGTGCTGGGTCAGAAGGCCACAAGGTGTCCTTGCTCTCCTCAGTCACCACGTCCAGGATCACTCCCATCAACAGCAACACTTTCCTGAATCAACATGGACCTAAATATGCTCGCACACATTTCTCATTGGCCAGATCCCCACATGGCTCTGTATAGGCCCAGAGTAATCACAATCATAGACGCAAACCCATGAGTCTCACACAAACCTCTCCTTTAGATCACACATAACACACCCACATTGTTTTACTGTCCTGAAGAGGCCACATAAAGACTGACCTCTAGGATCATGGGCATACCTGATTTGAAGTTTGAGGGATGATATGAGAGAAGATGGAGGCATTAACATGCCATAGAGCCATAGGAAGCAGTCCATCCATGTGCTAGAGTTTAATGACATTCTAGCTTCTCCTTCTGGAGGCTCCTAGCATAATGTCTCCGAGCCTACAGTATAGTGTGAGGGTGGAGTAGCCCCATAGAGTTCCACTGGGGCTGATGTCACTTTGGCTCTAAGTCATTTTTCAGGCAGGAACCAACCCTGTTACATGTAGCATTAATCAAAAGTTGTTAGCTGAGGCCACTCGCTCCATGTGTCCATGATCTCACACACACATGACCTCACTCACACATGCACACACACTCACACATGCACACACACACACACACACACACACACACACACACACACACACACACACACACACACACAGGACAGCTTTCCGTAAGTATTGTCCCATCCTTGCCCATAAGTGCCATTGGGGTCCCCATCGCGTGAGCAATCCCTTTTAGACAAATTGAGTCCCATCATTCACAGACAATCTCTTTGGAACAACAGCAGGAATCTCACTCTTTTAGTTTCTGATGTAATTTGATGTGACGTGTTGTCATTGCTGAGAGCATTGAGTATCTCTATCATGGGGCGGCAGGGTAGCCTAGTGGCTAGAGCGTTGGACTAGTAACCGGAAGGTTGCAAGTTCAAACCCCCAAGCTGACACGGTACAAATCTGTCGTTCTGCCCCTGAACAGGCAGTTAACCCACTGTTGCTAGGCCGTCATTGAAAATAAGAATTTGTTCATAATTGACTTGCCTAGTTAAATAAAGGTAAAATATCAGAGCCTTGGATGCATAGGTTTGGGTGTCCATCTGATGTGTTGTAAATGATTTAGGTGTTGTATTTCTATACTCTTTTTTTCTGTGTATGAGTGTATATTTTTATGTCTTTACGTGCGTTAGTTAGTGTGTGTGTTTAAATGTGTGTATATGTCTACGTGCGCATGTTGCCCTGTGTGTGCCTGAGAGAGAGTTTAAATGTGTATGTACGTATGTATGTATGTATGTATGTATGTGTGTGTAGCCTCTATGTGGTCCTGTCTGGGCCAGGCAGGGCGGTGGGTGCCGGATGGAGGCACACACGGCTACAGACTGCTAACACGCGGCTAACACACGGCTAACACACTTCTAACACGCGGCTAACACACAGCTAACACGCGGCTAGCACACTGCTAACACACTGCTAACACACTGCTAACACACTGCAGGCAGCGGTGTGAGACAGGCCAGGTCGGCTGGTGACAGTGTGCAGCCCCTTCTCCCACCTCATTTATCTGCTGTGGCAGCGGACAGAATGCAATTTCCTGCGAGGGGGAGGCCGGGGGGACGGGGTGGGGGGGGGGCCTAGCACATCAAAGGGCCCACTGAAAGCTATCAGGAACTTGAGTACTGCCAGCGCTGCGTGCCAACCCGCCAGCCCTCTCCTTTCCTCTCCCCCTCTCCTCTCCTCCTGTGGCACTAGGCCCAGGCTCGGGCACGGTGTGGATTGGTTAAAATACCCATTCATTTACTAAATTAAGACACCTTGAGTGGGCAGCAGCTGGTGCAGTGAGGGCAACCATTAAGCTCACCACAACACCAGGGGAAGGTCACAGTTTAACACACACAGTACCAGTCAAACGTTTGGACACACCTACTTATTCCAGGATTTTTCTTTATTTGTACTGTTTTCTACAATGTAGAATAATAGTGAAGACATCAAAACTATGAAATAATATACATGGAAGGGTGGAGGGACAGTGTATGCTTGTTTGTGTGTGTGACAGTGTGTCTGCGTGAGTTTTCGCTTGTACAGCATAATAATAACCAAGAAAGTGTTAAACAAATCAAAATATATTTTCTATTTGAGATTCTTCAAAGTAGCCACCCTTTCCATTTGTGTTTTTTCATAGTTTTGATGTTTTCACTATTATTCTACAATGTAGAAAATAGTACAAATTTAAAAAAAAACCTGAGTAGGTGAGTAGGTGTGTCCAAACTTTGTTATGGCACTGTACAAGCGCACACTCATGTGCAGACACACTGTCACACACACAAACAAGCACACACTATCACACCCACAAAAACACCCATAAACACACACGCAGCACAAGCTCTTAAACACAAACAAATACCCCTCCACGCTTACATCTCACTTTTGCTCCTGTGGTGGATGGAGAGGGCAGGGCACAACTGGCAGCCTCTACTAAGACCATTTTGTGTGTGTGCGTATTTGTGTTGAGCGCTTAATAATGGATGCATCAAATGCACCAAATGAGAAGCAGCTTGAGCTGAGATGCCTCGGCAATAGGGTGCGGAGCACTTCTGCCCTCCTCCCTGCCTCTTCCTCTACCTCACCCCTCTCTCTTTCTTCATATCTCTTTCTTTTCTCTCTTTCTGATTCTCTCGTTTATGTGGATTGAGTGGGACAGGGGCTTTGGGTGGGTTTTACACATGTGCGTGTGTTAGAGATAGGAAGTAATAAGGCACCCTTTGAATAGCAGCTCTCCAACCACCCCTTAGCCCGAACCCCCGCTCCTTTCTATGTGGCGTAACAGTCCTTTCCTGAGGACCGGAGGAGGAAATGGGTCTATCCATATCATCACACAGAGAAAGAGTTGCGGGGCCACGTTGCGGGACCTGTACCCCATAGCCTGCTGGGATAGGGCCCACCCCACCCTAACCTAGCCTTCCTTCAGTTTTGGGGAAGCTGCTATGAAAATATTGTTTACCAAGCTAACAATTACTTCACACTGGAAGGTGTTAAGTTACACTAAAGAAAAATAAAAAGTACCTTTGGAATTATCTGGATATCTGCATAAATTGGTCATAAAATGAGATCACAACAACAGACAAACACAGTCTGCTTAAACTAAAACACACAAATTATTGTATTTTTCTTGTCTATATTGAATACATAATTTAAATATTCACATGGTAGGTTGGAAAAAGTATGTGAACCCCTAGGTTAATGACTTCTCCAAAAGCTAATTGGAGTCAGGAGTCAGCAACCTGGAGTCCAATCAATGAGCCGAGATTGGAGATGTTGGTTAGAGCTGCCCTGCCTTATAAAAACACTCACAACATGTTTTGTTTGCTATTCACAAGAAGCATTGCCTGATGTGAACCATGCCTCGAACAAAATAGATCTCAGAAGACCCAAGATTAAGAATTGTTGAAAGGATAAAGTTGGAAAGGGTAACAAAAGTATCTCTAAAAGCCTTGCTGTTCATCAGTCCACGGTAAGACAAATAGTCTAGAAATGGAGAAAGTTCAGTACTGTTGCTACTCTCCCTAGAAGTGACCGCCCTGCAAAGATGACTGCAAGAGCACAGTGCAGAATGCTCAATGAGGTTAAGAAGAATCTTAGAATGTCAGCTAAAGACTTAAAGAAATCTCGAACATGGTAACATCTCTGACGAGTCTACGATACATAAAACACTAAACAAGAATGGTGTTCATGGGAGGACACCACAGAAGAAGCCACTGCTGTCCAAAAAAAACATTGCTGCATGCCTGAAGTTCGCAAAAGAGCATCTGGATATTCCACAGCGATACTGGCAAAATATTCTGGGGACAGACGAAACTAAAGTTGAGTTGTTTGGAAGGAACACACAATATGTGTGGAGAAAAAAAGCCACAGCACACCAACATCAAAACCTCATCCCAACTGTAATGTATGATGAAGGGAGCATCATAGTTTGGAGCTGCTTTGCTGCCTCAGGGCCTGGACAGCTTGCTATCATCGACTGAAAAAAATGAATTCACAAGTTTATCAAGACATTTTGCAGGAGATTGTTAGGCAATTGAAGGTCAACAGAAGTTGGGTCATGCAACAGGACAACGACCCAAAATTCTGAAGTAAATCAACAACAGAGTGGCTTCAACCCAATTGAGATGCTGTGGCATGACCTCAAGAGAGGTTGATGAAACAGTTTTGTCAAGAGGAATGGTCCAAAATTACTCCTGACTGTTGTGCAGGTCTGATCCGCAACTACAGAAAACGTTTGGTGGAGGTTATTGCTGCCAATGTAGGGTCAACCAGTTATTAAAACCAAGGGTTCACATACTTTTTTCACCCTGTACTGTGAATGTTTACACGATGTGTTCAATAAAGACATAAAATCATATAATTGTTTGTGTGTTATTAGTTTAAGCCGACTGTGTTTGTCTATTGTTGTGACTTAGATGAAGATCAGATCTAATTATATGACCAATTTATGCAGAAGTCCAGATAATTCCAAAGGGTTCACATACTTTTTCTTGCCACTGTACATTTTCAGATATTAAACACTACCGGGCAAAAGTTTTAGAACACCTTTATTGTAACGCTCGTCTGAAGAAGAGGACCAAAGCGCAGCGTGGTACGTGTTCATGATCATTTATTCAAACTGAACACTGACACAAAATAACAAAGTGGAACAAAACGAAACACTTCTGTCTGGTGCAGACACAAAACAGAAAACAACTACCCACAAACCCAGGTGGGGAAAAAAGCTACCTAAGTATGATTCTCAAGCAGAGACAACGATATACAGCTGCCTCTGATTGAGAACCCCACCCGGCCAAACACAAAGAAATAGAAAACATGGAAATAAAGAAACTAGAATGCTAGAATGACATTTATTTTTTTACTTTTTTCTACATTGTAGAATAATAGTGAAGGCAGCAAAACTATGAAATAACACATGGAATCATGTAGTAAGCAAAAAAGTGTTAAACAAATCTAAATATATTTTATATTTGAGATTCTTCAAATAGTGACCCTTTGCCTTGATGACAGCTTTGCACACTAGCTAACGTTAGCTGGCTGGCATTACATATATGATCTGTGTGGTAATGTTATTCATATCTCAGAGCCATTTGCATTTCTAATTATAGGCTAGTGTTAGATAGCTAGTTAACATTGAAACTAGCTAGTTAATTCTGGGTAGGAACGTTATGAGTTGGGATTATGGTTAATTGTTGTCTAAATAAAAGACTCCACCTTGCGAGTAGCCATTTCACTGTGCCATTTTCATCTTCTAACAAGCTAGAAACCAACCAAAAACATTGTTTATTTTAGTTGCCTGGTTTGCTATATGGACATACTGTGCATTCAGAAAGTACTCAGACCCCTTGACTTTGTCCACATTTTGCTACGTTACAGCCTTATTCTGAAATTGATTACATCGTTTTTTCCCCTCATCAATCTACACACAATACCCATAATGACAAAGCAAAAATAGGTTTTTAGACATTTTTGCAAATGTATTAAACATTTTAAACTGAAATATCACATTTATGTGATGTATTTACAGTGCCTTGCGAAAGTATTCGGCCCCCTTGAACTTTGCGACCTTTTGCCACATTTCAGGCTTCAAACATAAATATATAAAACTGTATTTTTTTGTGAAGAATCAACAACAAGTGGGACACAATCATGAAGTGGAACGACATTTATTGGATATTTCAAACTTTTTTAACAAATCAAAAACTGAAAAATTGGGCGTGCAAAATTATTCAGCCCCCTTAAGTTAATACTTTGTAGCGCCACCTTTTGCTGCGATTTCCTCCTTGCAAAACAGCTCGAGCTCAGTGAGGTTGGATGGAGAGCATTGGTGAACAGCAGTTTTCAGTTTTTTCCACAGATTCTCGATTGGATTCAGGTCTGGACTTTGACTTGGCCATTCTAACACCTGGATATGTTTATTTTTGATACATTCCATTGTAGATTTTGCTTTATGTTTTGGATCATTGTCTTGTTGGAAGACAAATCTCCGTCCCAGTCTCAGGTCTTTTGCAGACTCCATCAGGTTTTCTTCCAGAATGGTCCTGTATTTGGCTCCATCCATCTTCCCATCAATTTTAACCATCTTCCCTGTCCCTGCTGAAGAAAAGCAGGCCCAAACCATGATGCTGCCACCACCATGTTTGACAGTGGGGATGGTGTGTTCAGCTGTGTTGCTTTTACGCCAAACATAACATTTTGCATTGTTGCCAAAAAGTTCATTTTGATTTCATCTGACCAGAGCACCTTCTTCTACATGTTTGGTGTGTCTCCCAGGTGGCTTGTGGCAAACTTTAAACGACACTTTTTATGGATATCTTTAAGAAATGGCTTTCTTCTTGCCACTCTTCCATAAAGGTCAGATTTGTGCAATATACGACTGATTGTTGTCCTATGAACAGAGTCTCCCACCTCAGCTGTAGATCTCTGCAGTTCATCCAGAGTGATCATGGGCCTCTTGGCTGCATCTCTGATCAGTCTTCTCCTTGTATGAGCTGAAAGTTTAGAGGGACAGCCAGGTCTTGGTAGATTTGCAGTGGTCTGATACTCATCCCATTTCAATATTATTGCTTGCACAGTGCTCCTTGGGATGTTTAAAGCTTGGGAAATCTTTTTGTTTCCAAATCCGGCTTTAAACTTCTTCACAACAGTATCTCGGACCTGCCTGGTGTGTTCCTTGTTCTTCATGATGCTCTCTGCGCTTTTAACGGACCTCTGAGACTATCACAGTGCAGGTGCATATATACGGAGACTTGATTACACACAGGTGGATTGTATTTATCATCATTAGTCATTTAGGTCAACATTGGATCATTCAGAGATCCTCACTGAACTTCTGGAGAGAGTTTGCTGCACTGAAAGTAAAGGGGCTGAATAATTTTGCACGCCCAATTTTTCAGTTTTTGATTTGTTAAAAAAGTTAGAAATATCCAATAAATGTCGTTCCACTTCATGATTGTGTCCCACTTGTTGTTGATTCTTCACAAAAAAATACAGTTTTATATCTTTATGTTTGAAGCCTGAAATGTGGCAAAAGGTCGCAAAGTTCAAGGGGGCCAAATACTTTCGCAAGGCACTGTATATGTATGTACTCAGAACCTTTACTCAGTACTTTGTTGAAGCACCTTTGGCAGCGATTACAGTCTCAAGTCTTCTTGGGTAGGACGCTACAAGCTTAGAAGCTTAGCACACCTGTATTTGAGTATTCAGACTCTTTGCTATGAGACTCGAAATTTAGTTGCATCAGGTGCATCCTGTTTCCATTGATCATCCTTGAAATGTTTCGACAACTTGATTGGAGTCCAGCTGTGGTAAATTCTATTGATTGAACATGATTTGGAAAGGCACACACCTGTCTATATACCAGTCTATATAAGGTCCCACAGTTGACATTGTATGTCAGAGCAAAAACCAAGCCATGAGGTCAAAGGAATTGTCCTTCGAGAAGACAGGATTGAGTCGAGGCATAGATCTGGGAAGGGTACCAAAAAATGTCTGCAGCATTGAAGGTCACCAAGAACACAGTGGCCTCCTCCTCATTCTTAAATGGACAAAGTTTGGAACCACAAAGACTGTTCCTATAGCTTACCACCCGGCCAAACTGAGCAATCGGGGGAGGAGGGCCTTGGTCAGGGAGGTGACCTTCCAGAAGGACGGGAGAACCTTCCAGAAGGACAACCATCTCTGCAGCAATCTACCAGTCAGGTCTTTATGGTAGAGTGGCCAGACGGAAGTCACTCCTCAGTAAAAGGCACATGGCTGTCCGCTTAGTTTGCCAAAAGACACCTAAAGGACTCTCAGACCACGAGGGAAAATATTATCTGGTCTTATAAATCCAAGATTAAACTCTTTGGCCTGAATGCCAAGCATTCTGGTGGTAACCTGGCACCACTCATTACCTTGCCAATACCATCTCTACGGTGAAGCATGATGGTGGCAGCATCATGTTGTGGGTATGTTTTTCAGCAACAGGGACTGGGAGACTAGTCAGGATCAAGTGAAAGATGAACGGAGAACCTGCTCCAGAGCCCTCGGGACCTCAGACTGGGGTTAAGGTTCACCTTCCAACAGAACAACGACCCTAAGCACACAGCCAAGACAGCACAGGAGTGGCTTCAGGACAAGGCTCTGAATGTCCTTGAGTGGCCCAGCCACAGCCCGGACTTGAACCCAATCGAACAATCACTGGAGAAACCTGAATATAGCTGTGCAGCGCCTCTCCCTATCCAACCTGACAGAGCTTGAGAGGATCTGCACAGAAGAATGGGAGAAACTCCCCAGATACAGATGTGCCAAGCTTGTAGCATCATACCCAAGAAGACTTGAGACTGTAATCGCTGCTAAAGGTGCATCAACAAAGTCATGAGTAAAGGGTCTGAATACTTATGTAAATGTTTTATTTTTAATAATTTTAATATTATATTAATATTTCTACCATCCTGTTTTTGCTTTGTCATTATGGGGTGTTGTGTGTAGAATGATGAGGATTTTTATTTATTTTTTTCATTTTAGAATACGGCTGTAATGTAACAAAATGTGGAAGTAGTGAAGGGGCCTGGATATTTTCCGAATGCAATGGTCATCTTTGAATGCAAAGTTTCTCAAACTCTTTAGGGACTATTGTGATGAGTCCAATGACCCAATTGAGAGAGATTCTGACTTTTAGTCCATGAGAAGATTTTTAATGATTTTTAAAGTATTAGCGTTATGTAGTTAAAGAAGGGAATTGTTAATAATTTCATACTTTTTCAAGATATCAATGCCAAACTTAAGATGGTTCATCATGGTAATGTCTTTGATGAACCTAAACAGTTTCAAGTTGATGGTCCATTGTGTAGTGGATTTACAAAAGATTGTACATGTCCATTTCAATCTGATTTACTGATTCATTAATAACTCAGCCATCTCTTAACCAATCCCTTAGCTCTTCTCAAACTAAGTTAAGAGATCTACAATGTGCATACGTACCAAATGTTGTGTTATTATGGGTCACAATACGTTTTTCAAAGGTTTTCTAAAATGTACAGGATGGAGGAAAATCTATCTTGACTAACCTTACGGATCCTTGAGACAAATGTTCAGCATAAGGAAAGACACTGACGTACAAAGTTTCAAGTACATAGGTCAAACAGGGAGGAGGATAAGTGAGTCTTTAAGTGAGACCGCTTAAAACTGTGCCACCTATAGGCCAATCTGTGCAATTCTTTTTGACCAAGTTACTCATGGCCATGGTTTCTGTGAACCCTTAATTATTGCCTACTTCACACATATTTTATTTTATTTTTGCAAAAAAGAGGATTGTGTACTTCCAGTAGTTAACTACACCAATACATGGCAAAAAAAGTTACTGAAAACAATAGGTAGATTTTACTTTAGTTCTACTACCACCAAGCTACTGCAAAATGTAGTAAAATTACTAGGTGACTAGTTCACTACTCCCCAACACTGCCTTCCTTCATTGCCAGGCCTCTAACATGTGAAGAGCAGTAGAACCTAATTGTTTCTATTTAGATTCCTGGAGATCTTATGTAATGTTTCCACAGATATTAAACAAGCAAGATACTGTGCTTTTAGGTAGACAGCTGGTGGAGGTGACAATAGGGTCTCTTTCATTTGCATGCATATGTCCACCCTCTCATAGCCTCCATGTAACACGTCTGCCATGATGGTGAAGATGGTCAACAGCTTTTGAACACCATCTGTATCTTTTTAGTCATCATCCCAAACATTTTCTCAACATTTTTGCAACGTATGGAAACCCTTATACGCAGCTGTGAAAACAGCCAGACCAAACCTCTGTAGATTCAAAATGGCCTCGTCTTTATGACCACTGAGATGGCAGGGCTTCCGCTGGAACATTCTATAGGATTGACCACCAGCTGCATAGCGGGCAGGTCTATCTACAGGGTATCACTAACAGGATGGCTGGCTGGCCTGGGGAATGCTTTTGTCTTAAAGGCCCAATGCAGAAGTTTTTTAATCAATATCAAATCATTTCTGGGTAACAATTAAGAACCTTACTAGCTTCATCCAGTTTGCGACATATTATATTCTATAATATTATAATCAGAATATTCTAAAATCTGAATAAACAAAATATGTGCATTTTCACACCAGTCTTGTGTTTCCACCAAACTGATTTGTTGCAGATAAAAATCAGTGGGTGATGACGAAGTGCAACATTAACTTTTTTACTTCAGTTTTCATGTACCAAATAAAAATGTATGTTTCCATCACATTTTCAACTCCATCAATAGTTGTGTCACAAAATTGGTTGCGATAAACAGCAAATGTGCCTGCTCTGGTCTTGGTACGTGTGTTCTCAGATACAGCTCTCAGATACAGTGCAGGTAGGCTACTCTACATGATGACATTATGAATAAGAGCAAGAATATATATATATTTTCTTCAGAACAGCAGTCAAGCATCGATCATCATGTCACCAGAATAAGACCCTCGGTATTTATTGGAAAGGAGCATCAAGCTCATACCATGCATTTTCACCACCCTGTGATGTTCATTATAAATGATTGAATCTGTAGCCTAATAAACTGCTTAGTTTCCCGAGTTGTAGTGGGAGGACCACACACCATGTCATCGCCTGACTCCAAGTTTTTATATGGTACGACTTTACTCGCATAAAAACTGTGATTGGAAACGTATTCGGTGTAATAGATTTCCATTAAAATTGGCAAAAATAGCTTTTTAGCCAAAAACAAGTATTAATCAAGCAAAAGCTTTGCTGGGACTGTCTGGGAGTGTTCTGAGTCGGGAGGGTAAAACTGAAAACTAGCTGTTATTGGCAGAGAGGTTTGGAACTCTCTCTGTTATTGGTTAATTAACCAATTTACCGGATGGCGATGTCGGCATGGAAAGCTGAAACTCCCGCCCATGGAAACCTGCTAATTAGAAGGTCCTGTGTAGATTAGATTTTTAAGAGGCAACTATCAGGAAATATCACAGATGAAATGTTTTCACACTTTTACAGTGTTAGTTTCAGCTGTTGTACAATATGATATAAAACATAGGAAAAAACTGAATTTTGATTCCACTGGACCTTTAAGAGATCCAGACCCCACATTAAAGTGTGTGTGGGGTCATAAGTGACCTCCCCCCTCTCTCTTTCTGCTTTCCTCTCCCCATGCATTTCTGCTTTTCTACAAGGACCACCTTTTCATGTCTTTCAGTGCCAGCTCTCAGAGGTACTCAGAGGCAAGGTTAACCAGGTTAATTTAAGGGAAGGGGGTTAGGGATGGAGTTGGGTTTGGTACCAAGTTGTGGGGCTGGGTGGGGAGTTAGTCGCTGGAGGTGGGATCCCTTATCAAAGCCATCAGAAATGCCTTGTCGACAGCCATTCATTGGGCTGGGGTAAAATAAACTAACCCGCCCCCACAATGACTGAGTGTTGGGCAGATAACAGTGGGCCGTGGGGGTGCCCTCTCTCCTTTCTCTCCACGTCTATCACTCCTTACCCTGCCTCTCCATCTTTCTTTCCCGCTCCCTCTCTCTGCCTCTTTCTGTCCCTCTCTCTCTGGCTGGTTGTGTGACTGACGGTGGAAACAGAAAGCCTTAGTGTGGGAAGTCGCTTGTTATCTGAGAGTCTTGGGAATCAAGCCCTCAGCAGAGGCTTCACTCAGCGCGCTAATGAAAGGTGGACAATTTAGGTGCTTTCGTTCCCAACATAGTTAGACCCCCCATCTCTGGTCTTCCTTCCACTCCTCCCCCTCTCTCCCTCATCCACTCTCCTCTGCAAGTTCCCCCCCTCTGCCTTTCACCCACAAACAGTATTGCGATGCCATACCATTATTCAGGCAAATTGTTTATAATTTTTTACATTATGGAACTCCATACTGGGCATTCGGAAAGTATTCAGACCCCTTGACTTTTTGCACATTTTGTTACGTTACAGCCTTATTCTAAAATGGATAAAAAAACGGAAATATCACATTTACATAAGTATTCAGTCCCTTTACTCAGTACTTTGTTGAAGCATCTTTGGCAGCGATTAAAGCCTTGAGTCTTCTTTGGTATGATGCTACAAGCTTGGCACACTTGTATTTGGGGAGTTTCTCCCATTCTTCTCTGCAAATCCACTCAAGCTCTGTCAGGTTGGATGGGGAGCATCGCTGCACAGCTATTTTCAGGTCTCTCCAGAGATGTTAGATCGTGTTCAAGTCCGGGCTGTGGCTGGGCCACTCAAGGACATTCAAAGACTTGTCCTAAAGCCACTCCTGCGTTGTCTTGGCTGTGTGATTAGGCTCGTTGTCCTGTTGGAAGGTGAACCTTCGCCCCAGTCTGAGGTCCTGAGCGCTCCAGAGCAGATTTTCATCAAGGATCTCTCTGTACTTTGCGCCGTTCATCTTTCCCTCGATTCGGGCTGGTCTCCCTGTCCCTGCTGCTGAAAAACATCCCCACAGCATGATGCTGCCACCACCATGTTTCACCATAAGGATAGTTTTGGCCAAGTGATGAGCGGTACCTGGTTTCCTCCAGACGTGACGCTTGGCATTCGGGCCAAAGGGTTCAATCTTGTTTTCATCAGACCAGAGAATCTTGTTTCTCATGGTCTGAGAGTCATTTAGGTGCCTTTTGGCAAACTCCAAGCGGTCTGTTGTGTGCCTTTTACTGAGGAGTGGCTTCCATCTGGCCACTCTACCATAAAGGTCTGATTAGTGGAGTGCTGCAGAGATGGTTGTCCTTTTGGAAGGTTCTCCCATCTCCACAGAGGAACTCTAGAGCTCTGTCAGAGTGACCATCAGGTTCAATTCACCTCCCTGACCTAGGCCCATCTCCCCCAATTGCTCATTTTGGCCGGGCGGCCAGCTCTAGGAAGAGTCTTGATGATGGCGTGATGGAATGATGGAGGCCACTGTGTTCTTGGGGACCTTCAATGCTGCAGAAATGTTTTGGTACCCTTCCCCAGATCTGTGCCTCAACACAATCCTGTCTCGGAGCTCTACGGACAATTCCTTCAACCTAATGGTTAGGTTTTTGCTCTGACATGCGCTGTCAACTGTTGGAACTTATATAGACAAGTGTGTGCCTTCCCAAATCATGTCCAATCAATTGAATTCACCACAGATGGACAATCAAGTGTGGATGATCAAGGATGATCAATGGAAACAGGATGAACCAGAGCTCAATTTCGAGTCTCATAGCAAAGTGTCTTGAATGCTTATTGTAAAGGCTCTGCATACTTACTTGTCAGAAATGTCCAGATCAACTAAAAAAAATGTAAACTAGGTTTTTAGCCAATAGCTTTTGTAGTAGTATTCAAGTCACTTAAATATCTCATGAATACACATTAGACATGGCCAAAGGTATAGAATTGCAAGAAAATATGTTTTAAAACTGCAAAATGTTCTCTGCACCCCATGAACAAAATGTATAGAATTGCAGGAAATAAGCTTTAAACCTGCAACATTTCCTCTCCTCCAACAAGAGGGGTGTGAACAGTTTGTGTCATGAACAGTGCTTGTGCCCATAGAAATAGAAGCGGGATGTTCCCCAATGCTGGAAGGGGAGGCCTGAGTGATTCATTTTGGGAACCCCTGATTTACATAACAATGGCTAACTGTGAACATGGGATTACATCTTCAACGGTTAATAACACCTTCTCACAAAGCAATTGTCTTGATTGTGTAGAAGTTGTTGATTATGCTCTTCAGAAGTACTCACGGTCAGCCCTAGCTATGGAAACACAATTTCCCTAGAATAACATCAGGATGTATACACTAGTGTAACACTGGTGTTACAGTCCAACAGCATAATAAGTATCACGCAATAACTAGCTACTACTTATATCAATAGCCTGGCTATATAGAGAGGAAATGGACTCAAATTATTCTGGATTTGCAGTGATAATTGAAATAGAACTGCAAAAGGCATTTGATCTGATGTATCATGGAAACTTCATGACTGGAACACACATAGAAGCTACACATAGAAGCTGAAAATGATATGCATATCTGTAAAACTCACATATGGCCCTTACACTAAAGGGATTATCTCTATTCACACTAGTTGATTTAATTTTCCAAAAATAAATGAGTCCACGAAGTCCACCTTTGTTTGCCACGTTGAGGTTCATCATCTGCAGGTAATTGACTTCTCTCCATGTGTTGGTTCTAACAGTGGAGTGGAGTCCTACACAGCCGCAGCAGGCCTTGTGAATGTTGTAAGGTAAGACCTCGCCATTGGGCATCCGGTGATGGCTCAGCTCCCTTTGTGGTGGGACTGAGACAGGTTTGGGTGATGTGCAACGGCCCCTCCCATCCACTTTCACCTGTGATATTGTCTGGTGAGGGGTCGGTGGGGTAGGGGTGAAAGGGGGCATAGATGGGAGGGGATGTTTGAAGAGCAGGCAGTGAGCTGTCCCCACAGGGCATGGGTTCCTGTAGCTCGATATCTCAGCGGGCTTTGCAGGCCTCCAGAGAGGGGTTAAATGAAGCTGGGGCTGTCTGATGGACAAAGGCTGCAGGTCAGCGTCAAGCCCTTTGATCCAACCCTGGCCTCTTCAGACCCCAGAACAGACCTTTTTGTTTCACCTTGCCTTTCTTTCTTCCCCAGGCTAGCCCCTTTTTCCCCCTCTCAATCTGCCGCTGACAATAGAGTCACTTACAAAGCATTGAGCGCTGTATGGTCTGCCAGTCACCAGAGAGAAGAGGTTTCAAAGAGAAGGCAGAGGGGGCTCAGTGTCTCCCAGGTCCCCAGTGAGGAGATAGATACGGACTCTTACAGTCCACAGGACCGAGCTGCAGACTCGCAGCTGCACCAAACGCTTTAGAGGACACAACAAAGACAGGGCATTATGGGGACCAAGGGCCACTGGTTTTTGGGGACCTGTGGAGGAAAAAGAAGTGGAATCAATTGACATATGCTCAAGTCACCCCCTATTGTGAGAAGATTTAATATTTTCCCCCCTTTTCACTCTTTCATTTTTATTTATGTTGGAAGTGTACCTTAATGCAAAGTTGACGTCAAGAAAATACACCAAAGTATTTAGGGTTGTTATTTGACGAGGTAAAAAAAGAGGTATGAAGAAATAAAGCTTTCAAAGCATTTTTTCTTTTAACGCTCTAAAGGGGGGAAGAATTTATCTTGGATCCAAATGCAGCTCTTCTGCAGGTGTAGTTAGACAGAGAACAAACGTGGTTTGAGTTTGCTTCCCGCCCGCCTGTCCTGTCCCCCTAGCCAAGACATTCAGGTGGAGCTGGGCTCACTCCAGGCTCCCAGGCCTGCTCACACAAATCCCGAGAAGCACCTGACACTCAAGCCTCCTCCGGTCCCACTGTGCCTAAAGACCCTGAAAGTGTGAAACGATCACAGCCTCATTGTCATGGCAGATTTGTGTGCTGGCTGGGGCCCACAGAAGGAAAAGGCCATTTCATTTGAATGGTTGGCTTTTATAAAAGTGATCAAACTCAGTGGCTTAAAGCTAACTATTAGGTTCCTTGGCTGCCCTCTCTTGAACTCCACAAGACCAAGACATGTCAGTGGACACACCAGTTAGCGTGGGTGAAAATAGAGACAGAAAGAATACATTTGTTTGTGTGCTAGTCGACTTCTGCAGCATCTGCATCAGCAGACCAAAACTATGGTGAACCTGCCCCATGTGAATCAGCATTCCTGAGAATGTGAGTTACGACGATTGGTGGTTGGAACCACAACGAGTACCTGATTTGTGAGCCACCAACTATGAGCCTGTCATGGGCCGGAACACTATCAACAGTGATGGTTAAGGATCTCGCTCATATAGCTTGGTTCAGAGATATCCACTGTTGTTGATAACAATGCATGTAGGTGTGTGTGCTTGCACGCATACGTGTGTGTGTGTGTGTGTGTGTGTGTGTGTGTGTGTGTGGGTGGGTGCTGGGGGGTAGAGAGAGGCTGAGGGCCATAGGGGTTAGCTGGAATGCGAGGCTTGCACTGGAGGCCTCTGTGGCGTTAATGGATTAACAGCCCGGCCTGGCATGCTAATGGGGATTGTCTATGATGTAATGAGCTTTTAATTAGGTCCCCTCTAAGCTTGACCCTCTTGTAATGAGGGGGGCTGGAGGGGAGGGGGGCAGAGCAGGGCTGGGGGGGCTGGTGATAGCACCCTGACCTGCAGGTGTGAACTGGCCGAGGCTGTAAACAGGGCTGGACATTCCAGGCATTCTCAGCTCAGCATCCCCTCTCCCCCTTCTCCCTGCCAATAACCCTTCACTGGCGTTCACTATGGGTGGACACACAGAGAAACAATTGGAGACACATTTCATGCTCCCTCCAAGGTGCTTTTGCAGTTTGGCGAAATTAAAGGGGGAACAAATAAAAACTGTTTCTTTGTTTGTCTGACAGAGTTTTTCATTCCTTCATCTACTTTCAAAAGGGCAATCAATCTGCTGTTCCTGGACCTGGATTCAAATGCTGAAGAGATCAGCAGGAGGGGAAATATCTTATTAAATGTGTAAGATTCTAATCAGCCTGTCTTATTATATAACCGCTCTTCTCTTCCCCTCTGACTGCTCTCATCTGGGGGAGAATAAGGCGTCATTCATTTTACTATTACTCATGCACTCAGCAGCCTTAAACCCCCTCTCTCTCTCTCTCTCTCTCTCTCTCTCTATCTCTGTTTCTCTCCCTCTTTGTCTTAATTTCTCTCTTCTCTCTCTCTCTCTCTCTCTCTCCAGCTGAAAGCTGCCGCTTTGGCACAAAGTTGCGCACTGATACCACCCTTCAGCCCGCTTTTGACAGAACAAAACGCCTCTTTATTTCAGACGAGAGAACAACACTCACTGTGCCACTCAGCTTGCGGAGTCGTAGGGGAACAAATCCATCTGCAGTCATTAGAAGTGCCCTGTGAAAGGATTCCAGGACTAATGCCAACACTTTTATTGCACTATTTATGGGCACTGCATTTGCACAATTATTTTAACAGGGGTTTTACAACGTGGCACTAAATGTGGTGTTGGACAAACTGTAAATGAGGAATGCTCTTAAGCTTGTTTTTCTTTTTTTCTTATTCTTGTTCCGTTGTTCTCCAAACATTTCACAATGAAACATTTGGTTCTAATTAAGAACAGTTGAATGGATGTACTGTAGGATGGTTGGTATTATTAAGCAATGGTCTTAGTCCTAATCAAAGAGAACGCAGAATGTCACAGTTGGCAATCTGAGGCAGCAGGTGTGGTTGGGTTTGGGGGACGAGGCTGCAGGGTGCAGGGGTGGGGGGTGGTGTATGGACTACCTGAACCAAATGCTCTGTAGTGAGGTGAAAAGATGCTCTGCACTGGTTGACACCTCTAATTCACACTGTTGAGCAGATTATGTACCATTTACAGTGCATTCTGAAAGTATTCAGACCCCTTGACTTTTTCCACATTTTGTTACGTTACAATCTCCACACAATACCCCCTAATGACAAAGGCTTTTAGAAATGTTTGCAAATGTATAAATCTAAAAAAAAGTAAGAAATATCACATTTACATAAGTATTCAGACCCTTTACTCAGTAGTTTGTTGAAGCACCTTTGGCAGCAATTATAGCCTTGAGTCTTCTTGTGTATGACGGTACAAGCTTGGCACACCTGCATTTGGGGAGTTTCTCCTATTCTTCTCTGCATATCCTCTCAAGCTATGTCAGGTTGGATGGGGAGCATCACTGCACAGCTATTTTCAGGTCTCCCAGAGATGTTCAATCAGGTTCAAGTCCGGGCTCTGGCTGGGCCACTCAAGGACATTCAGAGACGTGTCCTGAAGCCACTCCTGCGCTGTCTTGGCTGTGTGATTAGGGTCGTTGTTCCTTTGGAAGGTGAACCTTCGCCCCAGTCTGAGGTCCTGAGGGCTCTGGAGCAGATTTTCATCAAGGATCTCTCTGTACTTTGCTCCATTCATCTTTCCCTCGATCCTGACTAGTCTCCCTGCTGCTAAAAAACATCCCCACAGCATGATGCTGCCACCAACATGCTTCACCATAAGGATGGTGCAAGGTTTCCATCAGAGGTGAAGCTTGACATTCAGGCCAAAGAGTTCAATCTTGGTTTCATCAGACCAGAGAATCTTGTTTCTTAAGGTCTGAGAGTCCTTTAGGTGTCTTTTGGCAAACTGAGTGTCTTCCATCTGGCCACTCTACCATAAAGGCCTGATTGGTGGGGTGCTGCAGAGATAGTTGTCCTTCTGGAAGGTTCTCCCATCTCCACAGAGGAACTCTGGAGCTCTGTCAGAGTGACCATCAGGTTCTTGGCCACTTCCCTGACCTAGGCCCCCCTCCCTGCGATTTGCCGGGCGGCCAGCTCTAGGAAGAGTCTTGGTGGTTCCAAACTTCTTCCATTTAATGATGAAGACCACTGTGTTCTTGGTGACCTTCAATAATGCAGACATTTTTTGGTACCTTGTAGGATTTTTAATTAATTTATTTGCAAATTATGGTGGAAAATAAGTATTTGGTCACCTACAAACAAGCAAGATTTCTGGCTCTCACAGACCTGTAACTTCTTCTTTAAGAGGCTCCTCTGTCCTCCCCTCGTTACCTGTATTAATGGCACCTGTTTGAACTTGTCATCAGTATAAAAGACACCTGTCCACAACCTCAAACAGTCACACTCCAAACTCTGTCAAAGGACACCAGAAACAAAATGGTAGACCTGCACCAGGCTGGGAAGACTGAATCTGCAATAGGCAAGCAGCTTGGTTTGAAGAAATCAACTGTGGGAGCAATTATTAGGAAATGGAAGACATACAAGACCACTGATAATCTCCCTCGATCTGGGGCTCCATGCAAGATCTCACCCCGTGGGGTCAAAATGATCACAAGAACGGTGAGCAAAAATCCCAGAACCACACGGGGGGACCTAGTGAATGATCTGCAGAGAGCTGGGACCAAAGTAACAAAGCCTACCATCAGTAACACACTACGCCGCCAGGGACTCAAATCCTGCAGTGCCAGACGTGTCCCCCTGCTTAAGCCAGTACATGTCCAGGCCCGTCTGAAGTTTGCTAGAGAGCATTTGGATGATCCAGAAGAAGATTGGGAGAATGTCATATGGTCAGATATAACCAAAATATAAGTTTTTGGTAAAAACTCAACTCGTCGTGTTCGGAGGACAAAGACTGCTGAGTTGCATCCAAAGAACACCATACCTACTGTGAAGCATGGGGGTGTAAACATCATGCTTTGGGGCTGTTTTTCTGCAAAGGGACCAGGATGACTGATCCGTGTAAAGGAAAGAATGAATGGGGCCATGTATCGTGAGATTTTGAGAGAAAACCTCCTTCCATCAGCAAGGGCATTGAAGATGAAACGTGGCTGGGTCTTTCAGCATGACAATGATCCCAAACACACCGCCCGGGCAACGAAGGAGTGGCTTCGTAAGAAGCATTTCAAGGCCTAGCCAGTCTCCAGATCTCAACCCAATAGAAAATCTTTGGAGGGAGTTCAAAGTCCGTGTTGCCCAGCAACAGCCCCAAAACATCACTGCTCTAGAGGAGATCTGCATGGAGGAATGGGCCAAAATACCAGCAACAGTGTGTGAAAACCTTGTGAAGACTTACAGAAAATGTTTGACCTCTGTCATTGCCAACAAAGGTTATATAACAAATTATTGAGATAAACTTTTGTTATTGTGACCAAATACTTATTTTCCACCATAATTTGCAAATAAATTCATTAAAAATCCTACAATGTGATTTTCTGGATTTTTTTTCTCATTTTGTCTGTCATAGTTGAAGTGTACCTATGATGAAAATTACAGGCCTCTCTTATCTTTTTATTTTATTTTATTTTTTTAATTTTACCCCTTTTTCTCCCCAATTTCGTAGTATCCAATTGTTGTAGTAGCTACTATCTTGTCTCATCGCTACAACTCCCGTACGGGCTCGGGAGAGACGAAGGTTGAAAGTCATGCGTCCTCCGATACACAACCAACCAAGCCGCTGCTTCTTTAACACAGCGCACATCCAACCCGGAAGCTAGCCGCACCAATGCGCCGGAGGAAACACCGTGCACCTGGCTACCTTGGCTAGCGTACACTGCGCCCAGCCCGCCACAGGAGTCGCTGGTGCGCGATGAGACAAGGACACCCCTACCGACCAAGCCCTCCCTAACCCGGGCGACGCTAGGCCAATTGTGCGTCGCCCCCCGGACCTCCCGGTCGCGGCCGGTTACGACAGAGCCTGGGCGCGAACCCAGGACTCTGACGGCACAGCTGGCGCTGCAGTACAGCGCCCTTAACCACTGCGCCACCCGGGAGGCCCTCTTTCATCTTTTTAAGTGGGAGAACTTGCGCAATTGGTGGCTGACTAAATACTTTTTTGCCCCACTGTATGTTCCTTTCCAAATCATGTCCAATCACTTGAATTTACCACAGGTGGACTCCAATCAAGTTGGAGAAACAGCTCAAGGATGATCAATGGAAACAGGATGAACCAGAGCTCAATTTCGAGTCTCATAGTAAAGGGTCTGAATGCTTATGTAAATAAGGTATTTCTGTTTTTGTTTTTTTTATACATTTGCAAACATAAAAAAAACTGTTTTTGCTTTGTCATTGTGGGGTATTGTGTGCTGACTGATTTTAGACCAAGGCTGTATAACGTAAGAAAATGTGGAAAAAGGGAAGTATTCTGAATACTTTTCGAATGCATGTACAGTGGGGAGAGTGGGGAGTGGGGAGTATTTGATACACTGCTGATTTTGCAGGTTTTCCTACTTACAAAGCATGTAGAGGTCTGTAATTTTGATCATAGGTACCCTTCAACTGTGAGAGACGGAATCTAAAACAAAAATCCAGAAAATCACATTGTATGATTTGCATTTTATTGCATGACATAAGTATTTGATACATCAGAAAAGCAGAACTTAATATTTGGTACAGAAACCTTTGTTTGCAATTACAGAGATCATACGTTTCCTGTAGTTCTTGACCAGGTTTGCACACACTGCAGCAGGGATTTTGTCCCACTCCTCCATACAGACCTTCTCCAGATCCTTCAGGTTTCGGGGCTGTCGCTGGGCAATACGGACTTTCAGCTCCCTCCAAAGATTTTCTATTGGGTTCAGGTCTGGAGACTGGCTAGGCCACTCCAGGACCTTGAGATGCTTCTTACGGAGCCACTCCTTAGTTGCCCTGGCTGTGTGTTTTCGGGTCGTTGTCATGCTGGAAGACCCAGCCACGACCCATCTTCAATGCTCTTACTGAGGGAAGGAGGTTGTTGGCCAAGATCTCGCCCCATCCATCCTCCTCTCAATACGGTGCAGTCGTCCTGTCCCCTTTGCAGAAAAGCATCCCCAAAGAATGATGTTTCCATCTCCATGCTTCACGGTTGGGATGGTGTTTTTGGGGTTGTACTCATCCTTCTTCTTCCTCCAAACACAGTGAGTGGAGTTTAGACCAAAAAGCTAAATTTTTTCTCATCAGACCACATGACCTTCTCCCATTCCTCCTCTGGATCATCCAGATGGTCATTGGCAAACTTCAGACGGGCCTGGACATGCGCTGGTTTGAGCAGGGGGACCTTGCGTGCGCTGCAGGATTTTAAACCATGACGGCGTAGTGTGTTACTAATGGTTTTCTTTGAGACTGTGGTCCCAGCTCTCTTCAGGTCATTGACCAGGTCCTGCCGTGTAGTTCTGGGCTGATCCCTCACCTTCCTCATGATCATTGATGCCCCACGAGGTGAGATCTTGCATGAAGCCCCAGACCGAGGGTGATTGACCGTCATCTTGAACTTCTTCCATTTTCTAATAATTGCGCCAACAGTTGTTGCCTTCTCACCAAGCTGCTTGCCTTTGTCCTGTAGCCCATCCCAGCCTTGTGCAGGTCTACAATTTTATCCCTGATGTCCTTACACAGTTCTCTGGTCTTGGCCATTGTGGAGAGGTTGGAGTCTGTTTGATTGAGTATGTGGACAGGTGTCTTTCAAACAGGTGCAGTTAATACAGGTAATGAGTGGAGAATAGGAGGGCTTCTTAAAGAAAAACTAACAGGTCTGTGAGAGCCGGAATTCTTACTGGTTGGTAGGTGATCAAATACTTATGTCATGCAATAAAATGCAAATTAATTACTTAAAAATCATACAATGTGATTTTCTGGATTTTTGTTTTAGAATCCGTCTCTCACAGTTGAAGTGTACCTATGATAAAAATTACAGACCTCTACATGCTTTGTAAGTAGTAAAACCAAGGCAGTGTATCAAATACTTGTTCTCCCCATTGTATATTGTATATTCTGCTAGACATTGAGTGCTATAGGGACACAGGGCTATAATCCTAAAGTTTATGTTGTGTTGACAGTTCATTTCTTGTGGTTGGGACTACGCTATCGGCATTATGATAAAAAAAATGTTGTGGTGGCCGTTCATTATTTATGACTGATAAGATCATTTGTAGTTCAAATGTTCATTGTGCGGTACTGTACCTCCATTCTGTTACCCCATCTTTCAGGATGGATGTGACTGATAACTTATCTGTGGGTTGAAAGACAGAGAGCTTTGAAAGGACTGGAGGGACAGTTAGTGACCCCAAGGTGGTAAGACTCTCTCTCTTTATTCCTCTCCCTCTCTTTCTCGCTCTCTCCTAGTCCTCTCTCTCTCTCTCTCTCTCTCCCTCCCTTCGTTCTCTCTTCTTTTTGTAGCCTAGACTCATTAAGATCCTATAAAAGGGCTTGTCTTAATGAGGAGCTCTTTATGAGGTTCTTGTTGGGCCTCTGGGGGATAACCAGACTGCAGTAGGAAGTCATCTGTCTAGATGGCCTGCCCCTTTCCTCAGCGGTGGTCTGGTGAGCCGTAACCCCCCCCCCCCCCCAACATACACCCTCACCTCCCTCCTTCTCTCTTCCCTTCCTCCTCTCTCCTCTCCTTCAGAATTTATCCTGTGTTTAGTTATTCCTTGACATGATAAAAGTCAGCTGGTGCCTGTTGTGTAGGCAGGCGACTTGTAGTAGGTCTTAATTGCCTTCTTCCTCCCCCTCGGCCCAGCCGGCTGCAGATCTTTTACGAGGCCTGGGCCCGGCTGCGCTGTGTGCTCCTCACCCCTGGGTCTTCCTCCTCTTCTCCCCAGGCAGGTCATTGTGCCCCTGAGCTTTATGCCTTTTTCCCCCCTTATTCCCACCTTCTGGTGGCTCGTCCGGGAGGGATCCATAAGGTGAAGGTGGACGCAGACATTAAGAGGTCCCCAAGCAGGCAGCTAATTTGGTTGTCTCACATGTAGTTGCTGTGGTGTGGTGGACCTGGCAGCCTGGTGATGTGTGTTTACTTTCTATGTAATTGGTACATTAGTTTAGACAGATGCAAGCTTAAACATAAGCTCTGCCAATAAGTCTAAGGACGAGGGAATCGGTCAATGCTGTTGGCCATTCAAAATAAGCATCCGTTTCAGCTTTATTAGAATCAATACTGTTTGATTGTGTGTGTAGCCTTGCTAGCAGCTATGCAGACAGAACTAAAATGTTTACTTATTTACTTAGGTGGCCAATGAGATTAATTGTATGTGTTGCTTCTAGCGATTAAAGCAGTGTTTATCAATGTCATGTCAGCCTCATTGAGAATGAGGGTGAAAACCTATCCCTTCAGATATGTTTATTTCTTGTTTAGAATTGGAAATGCTGCTGTGGGCAATTGCTGTAATCAAATTACTTTTCTCTTTTCCCTCTCTCTCGTTTTTTGTTCCTCTCCAAAAATAATTTGAGCCAGATTCTAAACAACTCCTGCTTAGCGTCATGGAGCTGATGTCACTTCCTGCCTGAGGCTGACTGTAGCCACTCAACTTCCTCCATTATTCATTCCTCCACTGCTCCCTCTGCTCTAAGCGGGTAGAGGAGGCCTCTGTTCTGGCCCCAGGGCACCCTAAATGGCCTGTGGTTTGTGATTAGGAATAGATACTGAATGTAAATGTGGGTATGTTTGTTGGAGAAACTTTAATTGGCCAGCTGCTTTGTATAACAATGTCTAAAGTTATGCCTTTTATTTCTTGGCAAGAGATGCAAAGAGGGGCGGAAGAGAGAAGGGAGAGGCATAGCTTTTGGGAAATGGAATAATGGTTAGACCAAAACAAATTGTCTCTGGTTTCACTTGGATGCGTTCCTATTACCAGCCTGAGAGTGTCAGACAACAACAGCAGTAGAAATAGAGTCCAGAAACAAGGAATAAAAAATAACAACTGTAGTTGAACTAGTAGATGGTGGTATAAGAAGATGCAAATGTATACTTCTATAGTGTGTTTTTTGTGTGTGTTTGCAGACGTGCGTGTGAGTCACTTGGTTGGGGTCGTGAGGTTGAAGGTCAGGTCTAAGGGTGCTGGTCCTAGATGGGGGATGTAGCTATAAGCTCCGAGACACGGACCTGAGGCAAAAGCTAAATCTACTCTTAAGTCGTAATTATGTTTTCTTTTGGAGGGAGAAATCTAAACATGTCCGTTGCTCAGTAAGGTGACCCTAGGTGGGGTCACGGTCTGGTCACTACGGGAAAGTCTTGTGTTTTTGTTACTGAAGCTTGAAACAACACATTTTCACTGGCTAAACTGGAGAGAAAAAGAGAGCGAGAGAAAGAGAGAGACAGAGAGAGAGAACGTTCTCTCCATGTTTATCACGACCACCAAGAGTTAATGACCTCTGGGGATTTAAACCAGTCTGGCTCTTCTTCCCGACATTACTTCTTCTCTCATAAATTGAAAGAGGGAGGCAACATTTCCTTCCAAGTTTTTCCTGCTAGGCTACTTCTTTAATTATTTATAAACTAGGGAGAGTTTAACGCAAAGGTTAGACATTCGGTACTGAAAACGTTAGACCATTGTTAGGTCATACTGTACAGTAGTAGTGACAGTTATTCAAAAGACAGTAGTTATCTAAGAGGTTACCAATTATACACATGAAAATGAATACCAGAGTGCCTTGGTGAAGGCAAAACATAAATGAGACATATATATTTAGCGACGGGTGGGGCAGAGCACAACAGAGCAGCAAGTTGCCTCAAATGTTAAGCATTTTCATTTGGGGGGGGATCTTTCCGCATGATTGTAATTACATGATACTTAAGTAACAAAATGTGCCACTTGAGTTTTTTTCTTCCCCCTTGGAGTATTTGACTCAAATTACATAATCAGTTTGTGTCTCATTCTCCTCTGACACCTCTCCCTGCCTGTAATAGCAGTGTGGTGTTATTATGGCTCCCTCTTTGTTGTTGACAGGATAGCTGTGATTAACGTGCCTTCTCCTGACCTCAGCTGTAGCCTCAGCCTTCGTCTCATGTCCATAGTACCTCTAATGGATCAACCTGTGGCCCCGGAGACAAGCCCTTGCCTAGCTCTTACCTAGCTCCGCTCGCTACCACTGGAAAAAGGGAGGGAGGGGGAGCAGAGATGGGTGAGAAAGGAGGGTGGGGTGTGGAGTGGCTAAGGTAGTTTAATTGTCAACTAATCACTTCCTATAACTTATTAGAGTTTCCACTGTTTCATGGAGAATTGTTTTGTGTTTTTTATATTCATATGGAATTTGTGTAAACGGTGTGACGTCACCTTCTCCCACCCAATCCACCTCGGGGCACCAAAGAGGAAGAAAATTAGAGGGGAACTATCACATAAAAGACAGCGGCTTGCCTGGTTTCTAACAGAGTCAGGTGACACAAAGAAAAGCAGGTATTTATGGATACAGTCCATTTTGGTTGCTCAGTTTCCCGCAATGTCAACAAATTCAATTTCAATTACAGATAAGATATCCTGGAAGTAATTTGATTTTCCAACCAGGAGCTGTAATCAATTTCTCTTCAGCGAGGGCCGTTTGAATGGTAGGTGACCACAGAGCATGCTAGTTTGTCGACCGCATTAAAAGCTCCTCAGACTTCATACAGGATAAATTCTCCATTGAGAGATGGTGGATTAAAGAACAGGCCTGAAGCAAGCTCCCCATCTCAGCCCTTAAACCATCCACTGTTTTCTGTGATAACGTGTGGATGGGGACATGCGTGCATTCAAGGTGTGTGCCTAAGTGTGTGTGTGTATCTGTCTGAGTGTCTGGTGTGTGTGTGTGTGTGTGTGTGTGTGTGTGTGTGTGTGTGTGTGTGTGTGTGTGTGTGTGTGTGTGTGTGTGTGTGTGTGCATCTATTTGTATTTGGCACATGTACATGCATATGTATGTGTTCATGTTTACCAAAAATAGCCCCAGCTCAAAACAAAGCTAGCGAGCAGCAGCCCCACAACCATTCATCCTTCCTTTCCATCAACCCCTATCGTCAGGTCTCCCCAAACACCAGCCCATCTCTACTTCAGAGTAGAAAACAAATATTAAACGTATGTTGGACTCACCCACCTCTTGCTAGCTACTGTGTATCTGCCTGCCTGCATGGTTTCCTTCCCTCACACACCCTTCTGTTCCTTCACGTCCCAGATATAATTATAGCCGTCCGAGGGATGATTATATGTTTACCCTGGAAGCTGGCCGGCTGCCTGTCCCCAGTCCCACTGGAGCTACGTGTCTCAAAGGGGTTCCTCTTGAAAAGCACCACAGAAAGAGGGACCAGTCAAAAGTGAAACACATGAGTGAGTGCAGAGATGGACAGAGAGCAGCGAATCGTCCATGACTTTGATATAATATCTATTTTTATATATGGGCGGCTCTGAGCTACACTGAGCTGTCTGCTGCTTCACTTGAGGGAGCTGGTTAGCAGACTCTCACCACAATACTGTTGGGAGTGGAGGACGAATAGGAGGATTGAGAAGGGATGGGGGGCGGCCTCTGTAAACTATAATACCAATGAATGCCCTCTGAAGACTAGAATACACGTATGTGGGTTCATTTAGCAGAAGGTTGAGATCAGATCAGAAGCCTGACTTACAAATCTGCTATAGTTAGCACATGGGAGTGAACACTGAACAATAGCATACATATATTATAGACTTCCAAGTCCCTAAAAGGTTCAATGTCTCCTCCAACCCTGTATCTATGCTATTTTTGATATACAGCTTTTTTCATAACCACAATCCACAATGAACTGTATTTTTGTTCCCATAACCAACATAACTGAATGCTAAGATGTAATTTAAGTTATATGTATAGATATATTATTATATTTTCCATTTCAACGGATAACAATATTGTTTCGTTGAGCCTTTACATTGTTAATGACTCGGCATCAAGGCAGAATTTGCAGACCGCTCTTTCACGTTGCCCAGCAATATCTATTAATCTGTCTATAGCAGCTACAGTATGTATGAAGGAGCCCTTAGAGGGCGTTCAAAAGATCTTCATTCCATAACTAATTAACAACGCAAACTCTCCACAAGCAGAGGCGGGTAATAAAAGTCTAAGCCCTGGGGGAGATGTTTTACGACGGTCATACCATGGATCATTTTTCTATTGATTAAAAATGTTAGGACCCCTGTGGGTATAAGAAAAAATATGAAACAATTTCATTCAACTTTGAAGTTTGCCTTTACTGCTCTCAGCCTATAGAAACGCATTGAGTAACATATTCATATAAACAAGTTTGTTTTGAAGTATCTGTCCTATATCTGAAAGACATAAGATATATTTTCTTGATCTATCTATTTTTTCCCCATATTTAACCTCTTTTTTGAGCACTAAACTACTTTCATATACACTAAGTGTACAAAACATTAGGAACATCTGCTCTTTCCATGACAAAGACTGACAAGGTGAATCCAGGTGAAAGGTATGATCCCTAATTGGTGTCACTTGTTAAATCCACTTCAAACAGTGTAGATGAAGGGGAGGAGACAGGTTAAAGAAGGATTTTTAAGCCTTGAGACAATTGAGACATGGATTGTGTATGTGTACCATTCAGAGGGTGAATGGGGAAGACAAACGATTGAAGTGCCATTGAACGGGGTATGGTAGTAGGTGCCAGGCGCACTGGTTTGTGTCAAGAAATGCAATGCTGCTGTTTTTTTAACGCTCAACCGTTTCCCATGTGTATCAAGTATGGTCCACCACCCAAAGGACATCCAGCCAACTTGACACAACTGTGGGAAGCATTGGAGTCAACATGGGCCAGCAACCCTGTGGAAAACTGTCGACACCTTGTAGAGTCCAAGTCCTGACAAATTGAAACTGTTATGAGGACACCTCAACCAAAAATTACTTAATCAAATCAAACTTTATTTAAAGGGTATTTAACGTTTGATTTGATTTGATTTTGTCCTATTATTTAACTTTTGGCTAAGATGGAGACGTGAATCCAACATATCAATTATTCATTTGTAGACAAACTGGAATTAAAGCCAGACTAAATCAGTGGCACAGACGTTGTTGTACGATTCAATCTTAGTCCTGTATTGACGCTTTAGCTGTTTGATGGTTCATCGGAGGGCAAAGTGGGATTTCTTATAAGCTTCCGAGTTAGAGTCCCGCTCCTTGAAAGCGGCAGCTCTACCCTTTAGCTCAGTGCAGATGTTGCCTGTAATCCATGGCTTCTGGTTTACAGTTGAAGTCGGAAGTTTACATACACTTAAGTTAGAGTCATTAAAACTTGTTTTCAACCACTCCACAAATTTCTTGTTAACAAACTATAGTTTTGGCAAGTCGGTTAGGACATCTACTTTGTGCTTGACACAATGAATTTTTCCAACAATTGTTTACAGACAGATTATTTCACTTATAATTCACTGTATCACAATTCCAGTGGGTCAGAAGTTTACATGCACTAAGTTGACTGTGCCATTAAACAGCTTGGACAATTCCATAAAATGGTGTAATGGCTTTAGAAGCTTCTGATAGGCTAATTGACATAATTTGAGTAAATTGGAGGTGTACCTGTTGATGTATTTCAAGGCCTACCTTCAAACTCAGTGCCTCTTTGCTTGACATCATGGGAAAATCAAAAGCTGCCAAGACCTCAGAAAGAAAATTGTAGACCTCCACAAGTCTGGTTCATCCTTGGGAGCAATTTCCAAACGCCTGAAGGTACCACATTCATCTGTACAAACAATAGTATGCAAGTATAAACACCATGGGACTATGCAGCTATCATACCGCTCAGGAAGGAGAGGCATTCTGTCTCTTAGAGATGTATGTTCTTTGGTGCGAAAAGTGCATATCAATCCCAGAACAACAGCAAAGGACCTTGTGAAGATGCTGAAGGAAACAGGTACAAAAGTATCTATATCCACAGTGAAATGAGTCCTATATCGACATAACCTGAAAGGCTGCTCAGCAAGGAAGAAGCCACTGCTCCAAAATCGGCATAAAAAAGCCAGACTACGGTTTGAAACTAACCATGGGGACAAATATCGTACTTTTTGGAGAAATGTCCTCTGGTCTGATGCACAAAAATATAACTGTTTGGCCATAATAACCATCATTATGTTTGGAGGAAAAGGGGAGGCTTGCAAGCCGAAGAACATCATCCCAACCGTGAAGCACGGGGGTGGTAGCATGTTGTGGAAGTGCTTTGCTGCAGGAGGGACTGGTGCACTTCACAAAATAGATGGCATCATGAGGGAGGAAACGTATGTGGATATATTGAAGCAACATCTCAAGACATCAGTCAAGAAGTTAAAGCTTGGTCACAAATGGGTCTTCCAAATGGACAATGACCACAAGCATACTTCCAAAGTTGTGAAAAGTGGCTTAAGGACAACAAAGTCAAGGTATTGGTGTGGCCATCACAAAGCCCTGACCTCCATGCTATAGAAAATGTGTGGGCAGAACTGAAAAAGCATGTGCGAGCAACAAACATGACTCAATTACACCAGCTCTGTCAGGGTGGATTTAGGCCCATTCCTTCTAACTTATTTTGGGAAGCTTGTGGAAGGCTATCTGAAATGTTTGAAACAAGTTTAACAATTTAAAGACAATGCTACCAAATACTAATTGAGTGTATGTAAATTTCTGACCCACTGGGAATGTGATGAAATAAATAAAAGCTGACCTAAAACAGGGCAGTTTTACTAGGATTAAATGTCAGGAATTGTGAAAAACTGAGTTTAAATGTTTTTAGCTAAGGTCTATGCAAACTTCTATCTTCAACTGTAGGTACAGTGGGGCAAAATAGTATTTAGTCAGCCACCAATTGTGCAAGTTCTCCCACTTAAAAAGATGAGAGGCCTGTAATTTTCATCATAGGTATGACAGACAAAATTAGAAAAAAAATCCAGAAAATCACATTGTAGGATTTTTAATGCATTTATTTGCAAATTTTGGTGGAAAAGAAGTATTTGGTCACCTACAAACAAGCAAGATTTCTGGCTCTCACAGACCTGTAACTTCTTCTTTAAGAAGCTCCTCTGTCCTCCACTTGTTACCTGTATTAATGGCACCTGTTTGAACTTGTTATCAGTATAAAAGACACCTGTCCACAACCTCAAACAGTCACACTCCAAACTCCACTATGGCCAAGACCAAAGAGCTGTCAAAGGACACCAGAAACAAAATTGTAGACCTGCACCAGGCTGGGAAGACTGAATCTGCAACAGGTAAGCAGCTTGGTTTGAAGAAATCAACTGTGGGAGCAATTATTAGGAAATGGAAGACATACAAGACCACTGATAATCTCCCTCGATCTGGGGCTCCACGCAAGATCTCACCCCGTGGGGTCAAAATGATCCCAAGAACGGTGAGCAAAAACCCCAGAACAACGCGGGGGGGGGGGGGGGGACCTAGTGAATCACCAAAGTTACAAAGCCTACCATCAGTAACACACTACGCCGCCAGGGACTCAAATCCTGCAGTGCCAGACGTGTCCCCCTGCTTAAGCCAGTACATGTCCAGGCCCGTCTGAAGTTTGTTAGAGAGCATTTGGATGATCCAGAAGAAGATTGGGAGAATGTCATGTGGTCAGATGAAACCAAAATATAACTTTTTGGTAAAAACTCAACTCGTCGTGTTTGGAGGACAAAGAATGCTGTGTTGCATCCAAAGAACACCATACCTACTGTGAAGCATGGGGGTGGAAACATCATGCTTTGGGGCTGTTTTTCTGCAAAGGGACCAGGATGACTGATCCGTGTAAAGGAAAGAATGAATGGGGCCATATATTGTGAGATTTTGAGTGAAAACTTCCTTCCATCAGCAAGGGCATTGGAGATTAAACGTGGCTGGGTCTTTCAGCATGACAATGATCCCAAACACACCGCCCGGGCAACGAAGGAGTGGCTTCGTAAGAAGCATCTCAAGGTCCTGGAGTGGCCTAGCCAGTCTCCAGACCTGAACCCAATAGAACATTTTTGGAGGGAGTTGAAAGTCCGTGTTGCCCAGCAACAGCCCCAAAACATCACTGCTCTAGAGGAGATCTGCATGGAGGAATGGGCCAAAATACCAGCAACAGTGTGTGAAAACCTTGTGAAGACTTACAGAAAATGTTTGACCTCTGTCATTGCCAACAAAGGTTATATAACAAAGTATTGAGATAAACTTTTGTTATTGACCAAATACTTATTTTCCACCATAATTTGCAAATAAATTCATAAAAAATCCTACAATGTGATTTTCTGGATTTTTTTTTGCTCATTTTGTCTGTCATAGTTGAAGTGTACCTATGATGAAAATTACAGGCCTCTCTCATCTTTTTAAGTGGGAGATCTTGCACAGTTGGTGGCTGACTAAATACTTTTTTGCCCCACTGTATGTACGCACAGTCACTGTGAGTACGACATCATCGATGCACTTATTGATGAAGCCAGTGACTGATGTGGTGTACTCCTTAATGCCATCGGAAGAATCCCGGAACATTTTCCGGTCTGTGCTAGCAAAACCATCCTGTTTCTTAGCATCTGCTTCATCTGACCACTTTCTTATTGACTGAGTCACTGGTGCTTCCTGCTTTAGTTTTTGCTTGTAAGCAGGAATCAGGAGGATGGAATTATGGTCAGATTTGCCAAATGGAGGGCGAGGGAGAGCTTTGTATGCGCCTCTGTGTGTGGAGTAAAGGTGGTCTAGAGTTTTTTCCCTCTGGTTGCACTTTTAACATGCTGGTAGAAATTAGGTAAAACGAATTTGAGTTTCAAGAGCGCTGCCTCTGGATTAGCGTTTTACTGTTTGCTTATGGCCATATACAGCTCATTGAGTGCTGTCTAGTGCCATCATCGGTTTGTGCTGGTATATAGACAGCTATGAAAAATACAGATGAATGCTCTCATGGGAAATAGTGTGGTCTACAGCTTATCATGAGATACTCTATCTCAGTCGAGCAAAACCTTGAGACTTCCTTTGATTTCGTGCACCAGCTGTTGTTTACAAATATACATAGCCCTTGTCTTACCAGAGGCTGCTGTTCTATCCTGCCAAAAAAGCCACGACGATATAAGATATTACAGTTTTTAACGTCCCGTTGGTTGGACATACGTGATTGTAGTCTATTTTGTTATCGATTGATAGTATGTTGGCTAATAGGACTGATGGTAAATGTAGATTACCCTCTCTGTGATGGATCGTCCCCGATGCCTCTGACTTTTTCTCCTGAAAATGATGGGGATGAGGGCCTTGTTGTGCCTCTGAAGTAAATCCTTCCCGTCTGACTCTTTGTTCCTCCAGTACAGTGTGAGTAATCGCTGTCCTGATATCTAGAAGCTCTTTTCGGTCATAAGACACGGTGACACAAACATTATGTACAAAATAAGTTACAAATAACGCAAAAAAACATACACAATAGCACAATTGGTTACGGGATCGTAAAACGATAGCTATCTCCATCAGCGACACTTCGTGGCTGAGCCACTGTTACTCCTAGACGTTTCCACTTCACAATAACAGCACTTACAGTTGACCCGGGGCAGCTCTAGCAGGGAAGAAATATGACAAACTGACTATTTGGAAAGGTGGCATCGTATGGCTTTGAAAGTAACTGAGCTCTTCAGTAAGGCCATTCTACTGCCAATGTTTGTCTATGGAGATTGCATGGCGGTGTGCTCGATTTTATACACCTGTCAGCAATGGGTGTGGCTGAAATAGTAGAATCAACTCATTTGAAGGGGTGTCCACCACCTTTGTATATATAGTGTCGGTTGTAATCTCATTGATCAACATCTCAACCAAATATTACCCAATTATCTACTTTGAAATGACGTGGTGTGCCACTAGATACTGCGATTTACATTGAACCATGAACCTCACATGGTTCACATGTTTTGGGTCTCAGCCTTGGCCAGGTTACATATTTGGATCTCCACTGCTTGTATATTTGTGAATGTTTGGTTGTAGACCGCTCTTGGTTTCCAGTTACCTCATTTCCCGAACAAGAACAAGTCAATAAATAGACACTCATACTGTATATAAAGAGACTTTAGTGCATGCAGAATGGTCACACACACTCACACAGTGTCTGTTTAGCTGCGGATATGCTAAAGCCCACGCATCCACACTCGCCTCAGTGCTGTCCTTGTAATGGCTAGTATCTCTGGTCCCTGAGCCCTGGAGGGACGATAAAAGCCAGGCTGTCGTGTTTTATCTGTCCTGCTGAAAGTTAGCCATTGACACATGCACTTTAGAGGAAGTGTCACTCACTGGGAGGACTTACCCATTCCACGCTGCCCTGGGAGGGACAGACTGCAATGTTTCTGTCCCTCTTAGGGGTGAGCTCACCACCGACTTTGCTGGCATGGGCAACTGTTGCTCAGCAATGTGAGTTTTTTTTAAGGGGAAAGTTTAAATAAAAGGGTGGGGGGGGGACAATAATGCTAAATTTAAGTTTTTACCTCGGTCAATATTTTTGTGTGAAATCCCAATACCCAGTCCTCCCATGCACCCTGCCACTTCACTTGAGCCACAATGACTCAATGTGTCCGTCCTGGTCTCTTTGCTTTTAAAATTGTTTCTGTATCCGTATTGTCCGAATATGATTCTTTCACAATCACCCACTTCACCAACGGCAACCTCACAAAAGTCAATCATGGATAGCACTCTGCCTATTTTTACGGACAAACAGACAAACGGACAGACAAAGGAACAAAACCAGAGTCAGTGGGGTTGTCTGCTGTAATTTGATTGCCGACAAGTGAGGGGAAAAAGGTCTGTCAGCTTAGCGACGATACCCAACAAAGTGCAATCTCATTGTAACCATCGTAGTGCTCAATTGCTGGATGACGGGCATGGGACAAAGGAACAGCAGGCTGCAGCGAGCATCACTGGGACCCTCCCTGCTCCCTCCACAGTGGTAATGACAGCCTAAGTGCGAACAGCAGGTGTCTTCCATTCAAGGCTGGGCAGGTTAATAAAGTTTCCTCAGAAAGTCAATAAACAAGGGCTTGTTCACACACTGGCTAATTGTTTTTTTCTTTTTCCCCCGTTTCACCCAGCTCTGTGTGGACAGCGCTGGTTCCCCTGGAGTCTCCGTTGCAGGCTCTCGCCATTTCAGCTCCCAGGGACCCCCCAATGAGCTCAACTGGGGCCCCTTTCGTGTCATTGCTAAACAGAGGTGTTTAACTTCCAGATATATCAGACGATATTGAGTTTGCTAGCTGGGTTGCTGTTAAAAGAATTGGAATAAATAGAACTGTTTTGAAGAAAGAAAGTCACTTGTTAATCTGTGACTTTGGAGGGATATGTGGCCCCTTTGTTTATTTCAATGCAAATTCTTATAGAACACAGATTCTCCTTATTCCTCTCTGGTCTGGATACAGTTGTGATTGATAGGTATATTTACAGATGGTATTTCTTCCCTCTGTCACAGGAGGCTGCTGAGGGGAGGACGGCTCCTAGTAATGGCTGGAATGGAGTAAATGGAATGGTATCAACCACATGTAAACCATGTGTTTTATGTGTTCGATACCATTCCATTTATTTCGTTCCAGCCATTACCATGAGCCCGTCCTCCCCAATGAAGGTGCCACCAGCCGCCTGTGCTCTCTGTAACTTCGTAAAGTCGTCCGGCTTGTGTTCCATCCTTAATGAGAGCCAAGTAAACTACTCCTTATGTTTGAAAAAGCCAACAAAGCTCAGTACGTCTGTTCATGTACAGCCTTTATGAAGTCAAAGCAATATGCTCTGAGAGAATACCTCCAACACCACAACCACGCAGCAAATTGGTTCAGTTTAGTGAACCCTTGTTTGAGCAGGCAATAAGCAAAAGAGGAATATGAAATGATTTCTCAGCACATTTATCTTGATAAAAATAAAAGATGTAGAGGCGTAATAGGAACAACATGTTGGGTAATGAGGGGAACAGGGGATGATGGAGGAGTAGGACATGGATTTCCAGACATTCCTCTTGATGGGATTTCATGAAGAAAATAATACAGCTCTCTCGTTTATTTGATTTTAGAGGTTGTGGTCGGGGAGAAAAAAGCAGGATAAATGCATGCTTCATCAAGGATAAATATTTCCACCCCGTGAATAAATGCTGGGAAGTAAACACAGGCCAGATTGTGACCAGCGGTAGGACGTTTGTGGGTATATCTGTTTACATGTTGCTTTGTGTGCGTGTGTGTGTGTGTGTGTGTGTGTGTGTGTGTGTGTGTGTGTGCGTGCGTGTGTGTGCGTGCGTGTGTAAACAAACAGAGAGCTTGACACACAGTGGACAAAACAGGTGCTTTAAAGAACAATTGTACTGTTTACGGTAGCTGTTACTCATCTTTATACAGATGTAAGATCTTAATCTGAGGCAGTTTGCAACAACAGAAAAATAATCCTGCAGCAACAGGAAATGTGAAATATAATTATTATAATTAATGAATGTGTTTGTAGGGGTTTATCCATATTTCATTAGGGCAAATCCAGTCTAAAATTTCAGTGGGATTTTTTTTCATTCAGCAACAAAAGATTGCCCAAATGAAGAGAGAGGAAAAGAGAGGGGGAAGAGAGAGAGAGAAGAAAAATGGCGAAGAAGTGGGATGAGTGGGAGCCTGTCTGATGCAAAAATGAACACATTTATAGCTGACAAGTTTGCTAAAAGGCTTCCATCAAAGTGAGTGATTTCCTCATAATCTTTCCTCTCTCTTCACATGCCAGAAAATCTGGAGCTCCTGCTGTTCTACTCTTCTCTTTCCAGTGACTGCTGACCCTCAAGGTAATCAACAACTCTCTCCCTTGCTTTGTGTGCGGAGATGTTGCCAGAAGAATCTCTCCTCCTTATTCTCACTCGCATTCAGCAAGCCATATGCTTTTGATACTGTGTGTGTGTGTGTGTGTGTGTGTGTGTGTGTGAGTGTGTGAGTGTGTGAGAGTGAGAGAGAGTGAGAGAGAGAGAGAGAGGGGGGGGGGGCTGTGTGAGGTACTTAGGGCAGAGCAGAGAGACACAAAGATGCAGATCAGCGGGTCAGAGTTCCTGGTGTTAGGTTTGGTCAATCTCCCGCTGTATCCACAAAGCCAGCAGCTCCCTCGCATTTCTGGAATGTCTCACATTTCTCGTCTCTCTGTCCTCTCGCTTATTATTGTTGAACTACTTAAGGTTCCACAAGCAGAGCCAAGATGTCTTCCCTCCCTCTCTAGCCTTTTCTGCAGTGTCATTATCAGAAAAAGAGGTGAGATAAAGAGACAGTACAGATATAGCGACCTGAGGGAAAATTGAGATCCTCCCGACCAGGTCAGTGCAGTCAACTGGCCTCCATTTTGAGGCTGTATGATGTTAGGGCTATCCATTTTCATTTTGGTTTGAAATCAAGCAGCACAGGCACCAGTTCAAATGAATGATTTACAGAGGTGTACCTCTACATTTGGGAGGTAAAAGACAATGATGGATGATGATAAAAAAGGATGGCTAACCTTCTGGTAATACTACAACTAAACTACTGCTAACTAAAGTTAGCTAGCTAGCCCTCTTTACCTCTGGTACTACTACAGCTAAACTACTGATGGCTACAGCTAGCTAGCCTGCTATTCCCTGTGAACACCCTGACTAATGGGGAATGTTAACGTGTCATCTGCTTCTGGGCTATTAGGAAAAATACCCTTCAGCCCAGCTCCAGATTTATTCTTGGGAAGCTGAAAGTGGGGACAGAAAGTAACTCAACACTTTAGTGCATTATCCTTATCACCTCAGCTCCAGCTAAATCACCACAGTAATGGCTGCCATGTTTTCTTGCCCCACCACCTTCCTTTGTTATCTCCTCTCTCTTTCTCTTCCCCCTTCTGTCTTCCCCCCTGAGTTTCTATTCCAGTCTGCCCCACAGAGACTGAGCCGGAGCACCTGCAAGTGCTCACTTTGAAAGATGTTGCAGGCCCAAGAATGTGCGCAGTAAACACACGAGAGCTGTATTTATAATAAATCAGCTTTATGGCTCTCTGATGGAGGTGATATCAGTGAAATTTATGCAGAGAGACCTCACCGTCCTCAGCAAACAGCTGTGAGATAGCGCAACTGAACGGTCTGGGCTAGCACAACAGAGTTCTCTATGGGTGTAATTATCTGTACAGTTATCTGTGTCTGTCTGTGTGTCTGTGTGGGGTTGCAGAACAGTATTGGGCAGAGTTTAGAGAAAGACAGTTGTTTGAGGATAGATCAGCTCTCAGTGACCTTAGCTCCAAATTATCTGTGTCTGTGAATCTAACGATAACTACCACGATAACTGTGAAATGACAGTCAGGCAACACGCATCTCGAAAAATTGCCCTGAAACCCAAACAAAACACAGGCATGTAAACAAAAGTGGACTGAACCATACCCCAAAGCCACGACCCCCTCCAGCAGCCACAGATGGTTTGCTTCACCCCTGGCAAACGGACCGAAAACAAGTTTAAAAGCAAATGATGTCACTTTTCTCAAAGCTGTTGTACCGTTTCCCATTACCAAATACATTCCCATTCCCATCATACCATGATGAAAGGTGACCACCCGCCATTGTTTGGTTTTCAGCAGATGCAGGCAATAACAACAACGGCTAACGCCCAATAGATGGAAGAATGTCCTAAAACACTGTGGAGTTACAAATAATCAAGTCAAAAGTAACCACGTAAACAGCATATTACTGTGCTTCCCTAACGGCAACAAGCCTCATTTCCATTTAAGGCCAGCAGAGGGGTTTCTGTTGATGTATTGTCAACACCAGTCTCAGGGATCTCAAATTGAGGTTAATTTCACTATTTTGGTATCTCCTTGAAAATATACCAAAGATTTAGCTGTATCTGGAAGTTGAGCCAGATTAAAGGAAAGCAGGCGTCTCCCTTGGTTACCTCTGGTCAATTGTTAAGAAAGAAGGCTAATTGACCGAGCTGCTTTGACGAATATGCCTCAGTGGTGGAAAGTCATCTTGTGGTTGAAACCTGGCAGCTCGTCCCTCTCTCTGCCAGGAGACTGTGTGTACTGTAGCTAATTGCTTGTGTTTCTTACTCAGGAGTGATAAATAAATAACAGATACACTGTCATAAAACGTTTTTTTTTTACAAGCTGCTAACAGCTGGAGCCGTGCTGGGAGAGACACCATGGGGAACGCTGGTGTGTTCTGGATCTAACCAGCGTACACGTGGTGGGTTGGAGACCTCAGAGAAGGTCCTGGGTTGCCCCCTTTTCTCCCTCCTATCCATCCTTCTCGTCTCACCTCCTCTTTCCTGCTGTGTTTCAGGCTCCCCACTGATGGCACAAGGTACTGGAGAGGTAACCGATGGAGCAATGCAACAAATTTGGCAGTTAACCCAGCACCA
Organism: Oncorhynchus clarkii lewisi; assembly: GCF_045791955.1. NCBI lineage: Eukaryota > Metazoa > Chordata > Actinopteri > Salmoniformes > Salmonidae > Oncorhynchus > Oncorhynchus clarkii. The sequence goes on from NC_092165.1 coordinate 37,174,850, forward strand.
ACCGCTGCCATGTTTGAACGGTTGCCACAGTGACCAGGAGGCCCACACGGTGAGGTTTGAGCTTTCCGTTTTTCACACCCGTGGCACCAAGGGAGGAAAAGCAGATTGGGATAGGAGGTGTTGGTTACAGTGGAACCGGAGACCTAGAGAACAAAACACAATAAAACATGATGGGGAGATGTGTTTCCAACTCTTAAAAGGAGGATCCAAGATTGGATAGCCTGTCCATCATTTCATCCAGCATGGTATCCTCTCTCTACTCCCTGTGCTGTGAACCTTATCCAGAGTACTGGGATTATTTCAACTCATCCAAATTGTTTAGTATTGCCATGAAATAACACATAGGGAAAGGGGTGTCTTGAAATTGTATGTATGAAGCTGAAAAAGCAAGGCTTAGTTTGTGATATGCAGAAGACATGGTGAATCTATTGGCACAGATAAGGCATATAGTACATAAACCTATTAGTCCACACACACACACACACACACACACACACACACACACACACACACACACACACACACACACACACACACACACACACACACACACACACACACACCTGCTCCCAGGCCCCTCAGCCGCTGCCATAGTAAAAGTGCATGATTTCTAGCTGCAGCCATCTTAAGGGTCCTTCAGTTTAAAAAAAAATAAAACAAGCCTAATGCTTGTGAGTCATTTTGAAATCACCATTTTATCATTTATTTATCTTTTTATTGACAGCGGAAAATTTGTGTCATGTCAACTAGCCCCAGGGACCACTGTGAAAGTGCAGAGAGCAGAAAATGTGGCTTGAGTTAGCCAGGCGGATTAGCACTGAGTGCCTGACGAGGAAAACTACAATGCATCACTTGAAGGTTTACGTTTTTTCTCAAATGTTTTCATGTTTTTTGCGGTTGTGCTTCATTAGGATGACCAACGTAACATTCTGGGATTTTACATTGTGTGGCATGACAGCTCTAAGACTCATTCTGTGGTAAATGTTCAGCAACATGCTGATTTTGACTGTGAGTTACAGGTAATGTGACTAAACCATGATGTTAAGGGCTTCTCAGCACACTTCAGCTCAGGTTGCAAAGTGCCCCCTAACCGCAGATTTAAAATCAGATGTATGCAATGTCATCAAAAGTCTAAATATTTAGTACGCATGGAAAGGGGGAATTTGTGCATGTTTAGAGCACCACCATTAGGTAAATTATCTGAGAATTTGTTATTGTTTTGGGAACAGTAATTGGTGACATGTTTTATCTAAAACCTTTCAAATCTCTTATTCCTCAACATGGGGACAATTGGGGGTACTCCAACCCTCCAAATAAAAAATACATTTAAAAAACGGTACATTTCAGGTTTGTTTGGTCTGCTGTATCTCGGCCTCTGTAGTAGTTGTTTTGTTTTTGACACTTTTATCTGAATCCCACAGTTCTTACCTGTCTAAGAGTACTAAGCACGTGTTTATAGTTTTAAAACCAAAATGTACTTTATGAGGGTAGTATACAATATTATGTGTCGTTTAGAAAATGCCACCAGAGGGGGTCAGAGTTTAAGAGGTTTTAACCTACACCGTTACTAGGTAAACAAAATAAACTGGAGGTGGACCAATTGTCATAGCATACCCTATAAGTGCAATAAATACATTTAAACATGGAGGCTGAAGAAATCACATACAGTAGAAGCATCGTAAATAAAACTGGATTTAGAAAAAAGTCAGTAGCGACTTGTACACATTTGCACTTATAACATAACTTAACTCACGGTAACCACCTTAAAACTTGAAACCTTTCTAGTGCTGTGGGGTGAACTCTACACTACAGTAGGGATCTGAGCTGTCTGTCAGGGTGCCATGCCCCAGGTTAGACTCAAGCAGGCAGGCAGGCAGACGTGTGGGGTAGACTGGATCCCACCCCTGAGCTGCAGCTCTCAAATCAACCCACAGAAAATAAACGCTGCACTGCCAAAGGGACTCGTTTATCAAATCTGAAATTGCACTCATAGGGCAAAATAACCTACAATTACCAGCTAGAAATTAACTTTTCAGTCAGCCATCCAGAAAAAGATCATAGGATATCCTACAAAAGGGAATTATTGTGAACCCCTGGCCTCCCCCTCCCACAACCCCATACATTCCAACAACTCCCCATTTACTTAGAATGTCACAAACCTGCAGTCCCATAAAAGTAGGGTGCATGTTTATGCATTTAAGAATCTAGTTGTAGATTCTATAGGCAGTCGCAGGATGTGTTTAGTTGGTTGCTTTCAAGGGCAAATCAGTGTGTATATCCCTTGGTGCTTTAATCTGAAAGTTTTCCTCCCAAACAACTTCAACAGACCCATACTTACATGGAGAGCTCTGTTGCTACCAGTTTCACCAAGATATTTAGACCGCTCCCCAAAACTTCAGCTTTTCCAGCAAAAGCAATTACGCGCTGTTGGCCCAAAGTAAAGTGGAGAGGGACTCTCTTTAAAGTGTGTAAAATTCCCTCCTTGTTTAATTATGTAGTGCTGGGTGGAACCTGGGGGCCTGGGACTCCATTCTACTTGCAGTGCTTTTTCCATGGCACACATATGCAGGGCATTGGTTCCCACGGAGAGATCGGAAGCACAGCGGATCCCAAACAAGAGGCTATGGCGTTTCCCAAAGCCCTTAGCTGCACGGTGACCTCATCGCCTGACCACCTACATCTCCACAAAATTCCAAGCATGAGGTTGGGCACCCCGAGTGTGGCATCCGACTGTAAACTGTGATGTCACGTGTGAGTCATCCACATCTGAGGCCTAGCTATGGGGACTTTACATCTTGACAAACCCAACCCAAGTGGATTAAGGCTTTCCATTTAATTGTGTCGGAGGGGAATAGTTGACTTCTAGCTGACTTGGCGGTCGAACCTAATTTTCTTAACACAATGTCTTATCAAATAATGGTATAGTTTTCAGAGGACCTGCAGCATATGAAACACACCCTGTAACAGTGCTATACTTACACACATACACACTTTACACAGTATATGACATATATTTCCTTTTCAGTCTTTCAAATAAAGCTGTCGTGCGATGTTGACATTACAAACAAATTTGATTAAACAAATATCCAAGCTAGAGACCGCAAGTTTGATAAACAACTCAGTCACTCCTTATAAATTAATAAATGTATTGCTTTTACTACTGTTTTGATATATTCGTCGAGCCCCCGATTAATCACCGCCAGCTGCTTACACAATGTCTCTGTTTTCTGGTTTACAGAAAAATGAATGATCTGTAACTAAATAGAAACTTGATGTGAACATAGTCTCAATGCAGTTTTGCCAATATTCATTTTCACATTCCACGATCATCTTACAGAAAACGTTAGACATATCAAGAATGTTATAAGTATACAACAACGCACATTAGACAGTGAGCCAAGCCACAAGTCGATGTATCTAGCAGCAGTGTCTTTCTAACCTTGCTGACAGAACCAGAACAAAGGGTGATAATAAAGATGTCAAAAGCAGTCAGCATTCATCCCTTCAACTTTCAAAATCTGCAGGTCACTGAATCTGATGTTGAGGCCTGATAACCCTGCTGAAAAAAACGGCATAGACCACTGGTCCAGCATAGGTGCTAGTTTTGCTGGTGACCAGTCTTCACAACATTTTTCGTGGTGCCTTTGTTGTGTTTCTGATGTGCCGATGTGTTTTATGGTGACCAGCCTTTGCTGTGTTTTGCTGGTGACCAACCTTCGCTGTGTTTTACTGGTGACCAGCCTTCGTTGTGTTTTTGTGGTGATCAACCTTCGCTGTGTTTTGCTGGTGATCAACCTTCGCTGTGTTTTGCTGGTGACCAACCTTCGCTGTGTTTTACTGGTGACCAGCCTTCGTTGTGTTTTCGTGGTGACCAGCCTTTGCTGTGTTTTGCTGGTGACCAGCCTTTGCTGTGTTTGGCTGGTGACCAGCCTTTGCTGTGTTTTGCTGGTGACCAGCCTTTGCTGTGTTTGGCTGGTGACCAGCCTTTGCTGTGTTTGGCTGGTGACCAGCCTTTGCTGTGTTTGGCTGGTGACCAGCCTTTGCTGTGTTTGGCTGGTGACCAGCCTTCGCTGTGTTTTGCTGGTGACCAGCCTTCGCTGTGTTTTGCTGGTGACAAGCCTTTGCTGTGTTTTGGACACTGGTGCATAAACTAGTCACCAGCAAAACCAGCATTGTCACATCCCAGCTAACAGATAACTTTCTGAGAACCATATGTTTCTTTAAGATTGGTGAGAGTGAGGTTGTCCTATGGTTATTTTGCACACAACCTTCCCACAACATTCTAGAAATAGAGCAAGATATTTGCTTGGCTTTGGAACATTCTCAGCATATTTAAGGAATTTGACAAAATAATTTTATTTTCTTGACATTTCAATACTTTAACACAATGTTTCCTAAAAGTTCAAACATGGTTAAATTTATTTAAAAAATGGTAATGTTCTAGAAACATTCTCCAACTGGTTTGACATTGGAAATGTTCTCAAATAGTTCAGAGAATGTGAAGAAACAATGTTCTCCTGTGGGAATGTCAATACTTCAGCATAACCTTTCCACCAGGTTTCATCATGGTTCTATTTAAAGTGATGTTTTCAAATTGTTGAGGGCGTTAAGAAAAATCCTTATTCTCTGGCAATTTCAGTACTTCAGCATACCATTTCCTACAGTGTTCCTCATGGTTCTATTTAAAGTCATGTTCTCTGAACATTAAGAAAACTTTCCATATATACCACAAGACAACATTAGTAGGATAAAAAAATGTATACATTCCTCTATCAGCGTCAACAAAACTCTCTCTATCCCCTATCTTGTGAAGTGTGTTCAGGTGTGTTGGCCGAGCCTACTAATTGGCCACCCCTAATCTTGATGAGTGCTTGTTTCCTTTGAAATGGGGTCTGTTTGAACAGGCTAAATAGAACCACTTTGCATGCTAGCTCTATCCTGGTGGCACAGTGGACTAATTCCATGGATAGAGAAGATTATACGGTTTGAATCTCAATGACGCCGTGCCATTATCATTTTTTTCATGTATTTGCATGATTAATGCCTAAGCAAATTAATTTCCATGTGCCCTATCTGTGCTTGGAGTTAGAAACAGTTAACCCAAACTAAGCTAGAAGTGTTTTTAAGTCTTATTGAAACATTTAGTGAAAGTTTTAAGGAAGATTAAAAACCTCCAAATAACCTATTATTCCCATTCTCAGAACATGAATAAAACATCCCAGGAAAACTTTCAGGGGACCATAATAATGCGTTCTCAGAACCTCGTAGCAGTCTAAAAATGTACGTTCCCAGAACAAGCAAAAATGTCACTTTCTGGTTTACCGGTCAGGAAACTTAATGTATGGCTTTGTTCCCAGAACCAATAGGAAACCAAAGGAATTAAATGTACTATCTTGGATCCTACTGGCTTGCAAAGTGATGTTTAATTCCTATTGGAATCCAGCCAGAGGGGGGATATCCAACAATTGGAACTTTTCTTCACCCACAATATGCATTCAGAATGACTGCCAGGGTTAGAAAAATATATAAATGATACTACCCAAACCAGCTCAACTGGAACAGCCATTTCAGTAAGGGATGCAATAAATCCAACTAAGAGATTGGATTAGTTTAGAAACATGTATGTTATTGATCTTGTGTAGCATAAGATTAATTAATCCATCAATGTACATGCAAAAACACAATAAACAAAACATATATTGAAACAAACAATTACAAAAATGAAACGGCAATAGAGCATGCTGGGAAAAATTATATCGGTGGGCGTGATCAGACTAGCTTGACCAGCTAGACCATGCTTGACCATGCTTGACCAGCATACTCCAGCATGGACCAGCTGGGTCACCTGCATACCAGCATCCCCAGCACAAGCTTGTATGTGTCCAAAACAGAGTGAAGGCTGGTCACAAGTGTCCAAAGCACAGCGATGACTGGTCACCCATGTCCAAATGACATCAAAGGCTGGTCACGAGCAAAACCAGCTAGACCATGCTAGTAAACCAGCATAACCAGACAGACCACGCTTGTCAGACCAGCTTGACCAGCTAGACCATGCTGGTCAACCAGCACAGACCAGCAAATACCATCATGGACCATCTTGAAATGAATGCTGATCTATGCTAGGGGTGTTTTCAGCAGGGAACTGAACACTGAAACCCATGAAAATAAAAATGGAACCGTTCCTGGTGCTGCCCATGAGTTTGACAGGCCCGGTTTAAATTGACAGAGGGTTGGTCCCCTACAGATGGAAAGAGGAAGTTCATATGAGCAGTCCTCCATGTCCTATCCCAATATCCATGATGACCCAACTTGCTGTTCTTCTCCTCTCCTCTCATCTTCTCCTCTTTCCCCTCTCCTCTCCTTTCTCTCCTCTGCTTTGCGTCCCATCTTCCTGCCCACGGTTCGCCCACACTGGGATGTTAGCATATTCTGACTGCTTGGAATTCCTTCCTGCCATCTTAGGAGCGCACACTGCGTTTTAAAACTTGCTGGGCCCTTTCAAGTTTTATTTGAAAGTATGTAGTTACATTCTTGAAAGAATAACAGGTCCCCGGAGTGATTTATACATAGTATTAAATGTCAAGGTTTGAAAAGACATAGTTAACACTCGCTCATCCACTTAAGAGCTTCTCAATGGCCTAAAATGTTCAGGGGGCTTTAGGCTATTGATGTGCAGTAAAAATTAATATGCAGAGAACAAGAAAAAGAAGGAGACAGAACAGAAAGAGGGAGTATGAACTGACTAGCTTTCATGTAATATCTTACTCAACCAATTTGAGTCGCTGAAAGGTCCATGGGGTTGGTCCACGGTCTATTTTGGATTCAAAAGATGATATGCTTTTCCACAGCCAGTGCTTAAACTATAACATAGATGTAGTGTAGAGTATATCAATACCGTAGTTCCTGGAACTCACTGAAGTTGAGTTACTTAAGACGTCCTACCTGCTGCCATTGCTGTTCTGCTGGCGCTCTAGGTCAAAAGTCAAGTGCCATGTTTACTTTTGATGGTCTGTGACCCTCTGGTAATTCGATTAGGAAAACTTTGCCTTTGGAATGGAACTCTGCTTAGCTTTTGTCAGCGAGTCAATTCTGCTGCATGTATGAACAGCTTTTTGTGCTGAGTTACTTCTCTTAAGAAATATCATTGGTTGACTATGAGACCCTTTAAGTAAGTTGATTGGTTGACTGACTAGGATACTCCAGAGATCCTGCACCGTGTAGGGCCGTGGCCACAAGGCAATATGTGTTCTAAGCTATGCTAGCTACTCCATTCTACTTTACTCCCCTCTATCCCAGTCTATTCTACTCCACAGTGGACAATAACACCATGGCTCTTTATTACAGAACAGTAGGACTCACTGGGCTGCTTGTTCTACTCCCTCCTGGCTTAGCTCGGGCTCTTAGGACCCCAAGTCTAGGCCATTTCAATTCCCCTCTCTGATTAAAGAGGTATCTCTAAGCGCCAATCCAAGGCCCTGATAAAAAAAGCTTTTTAATCCATTGAGAAAGTCTCCAAAGCTCACTAGAGCTCTGGCATCAGGCGTTGCTCCACTCAGCCAGGGTCTGGACAGTGTTGTGGCAGAAGTGTCTCATCCCTCTGCACTGAGAGACGGACCTAAAAAAAGGCTAGGGATGCCACTCACTTGAGCGGTTGCCTTTGATAACATCTGCATGGAGGAGCTTTGAACCAGCGACAACAGGAGATGGAGGGACATTAAAGACCTGTCACTCACTTGGCAAAAGAGTGGCAAACGATTCCAATCATCTACTGACCCAAGTTCAGTCCCAAACAAAGGACTGAAGTGTCACTGATGCTTTCTCTAATGGAGCCTGTGGTACCCGAGTTTGACTGTTGAACATAGGGTGTGACAGGGGCTATAAGATATTTTGGGGTATTTCGGTAAACACTTACAATACTTAAAATTATTGTTTTTTAACAATACAAGCTGAAGCATCTGTTCGATTTCTGACAAAACATTTAATTTTACTTTCTTTTGACTTGCATGTCATCGAAACCTTTAGGATTTCAAAATTCTATTCAGTGCAAGTGACCTCAAGGGGAAAACATTTTCCACGTTAGCTCGACGATGGAAAGATGTTTATCAAAATAAGGCTTTCTTGCTAAAACTATAGCTTCAAATTTACATTCACGTGGATAAAACATTTAACCGCGACTTAAAACTTCAACATTCCGTGTAAAAGCAAACTGATGGTGTTTATTAAACAGTGTTTTTCAGCTGAAGTAGACAGGCCGGAAGAGGCAGTGACCTCTCTTTGTTCTAACCAATCCAACATCCATCCCTCTTCATTTTCTTTGTGTTTACTTCTACGTTCATGAGTTTACATGCCAATTCCATTATAGGGATTAAAATAGTTTGTGCAATCCCTCCTCAACTCCTCACCACCACCCTCTTTCCCTCCATTTAACCCCTCCCGCCACTTACTGGCTTTGAGATCCATGGGTTGAGTTAAGGGATTACTGGCCAAACGCGCTGTAGCACAGACCATTACCCAGAAATAGGAGATGGCTTGGTTGAAGAATGTTCCAGCGAGAAGCCTGGGACCTATAGTGAAAGCTATGTTTGATCAATTGCCGTGGCACGTGTCTGCACTAGTGAATACTTCACTAAACATCTGAAAAAAAGAAAGAGAAAACTAAGGTGTGTTATGACACGGGGCCAGGGGTCTGCACTCCCAGGTTACCTTTGAGCTCCTGTTGATTATGGGCTGGCGTTCACAGGTGAGTGGCTCCAAGCGGGATTTAGAGACTCATAGCCGTGGAGGTGAAATCATCCACTCTCTCACCAAAAGCACCGGCACAGGACTGTTGACCTTTTCAATTGCCCAATGGCAGATGCCACCTGATGACTCAGCTCAGCATGCTCACATAAAAAGAGGAATGCTACTGCAATAAGCGAAAAGTAAAAACAAGCATGAACAATCTTTATAAAGAACAGAAAGTACAAAGTATGGCTAATGGGGTATTTTCCACATCAGTTTGGGGGAGTAAATTGACTGCGGTCCCCTCCCTGACTGTGCAATGGGTGATGGTTCAGCCAGTGCCTGTAGGGCTGAACCACCTAGGGTTGGTAATCTCAGAGGGATCTAATGGGGCTCAGTGGGGCTAAGCCCGGTCAATGCCTGGGAGTGGACCTCCATTAAAGACCCACAGCCAGGTGCCCTCAGCCCCATCAGGCCTGTACTGTGGGGAAATCGCACCCCAGCAAAGCTCTTATCCCTCCAGAGTGGGAGGATCGAGGATCCCTATGGTCATCTGAAGGCCCCTGTGGAACCAGAACATCTAGTCCCTCCACTTCTCTCCACTCTCCCTGCCAACTGAAGGAATGGGGTTACTTTATTTTCTTTTGTTTCCTCTCTCCAAGCATGCTTGTCTGCATTTCATCAGTTTGTGTTATTGTGTGATACACTTGATTGACTCATCAAGCTGAAAGGTTTCGGAGATAGGATTGATCCCAAACAGGTAAAATGTTCTGGAAGAGCCCGTGCATAAGGAGGAAATCATTCACAAATAATTCACGGAGCTGCTCTTCTTGCTGGGGAAGGCCTTCCCAGTCCAAGACCTCTCCATCATGGATGACAACTCCACAGTGTCCCCCTCCCAGAGTTCAAAGAACCTTGGCGTGACCCTGGACAACACCCTGTCATTCTCTTCAAACATCAAAGCAGTAACTCGCTCCTGCAGGTTCATGCTCTTCAACAGTGGTCACCATCCTGTCGATTGCAATTGACTGGTCGATCTCCAAAGCATTTGTAGTCGATCACCAAACATTTCTGTAAAAAACAATAACGATAAAGTCTTGCGTTCCTATTTTTTAATTTTTTTTATTTATTTTATTTTTGGAGCTGTTGGCGGTAGGTGTACTTGATTCAGCATCCCTAGCGCCGGGAAGGCAGTGTTCCCATTTTGAACCATTTCATGTGCCTGAAGGTAGAACTTTGCATACCCGGCAGGCCCAGAGAGCAAATCAAGTGCACCTATAGACCTACCTCTGGCCAATCAGATAGTTGTTAATATTGGCAGCTTGTGTCTTTTTTAACAGCAAGGAATATTTCCCTTTCTCTGGTCATAAGAGTAACAACATGAATTGGCGCATGTGGCAGGAATAATGCAGTGTGACTTGAGTTTCGCCATCAACTGGAAGACTGTGTCCACTTTTCTCAGCGGAGGGAGAGAGAGTGGAAGGTCGGTGAGTCGACTGAGAGGCAGCTTCACTGCTGCTCTCTCCTTCCGTCCCTCCCTCCCAGCAGACTGACCATCAGATGCAGGCCATCAGTCCAGTAAAATCAAATCAAAAGCAAATCATTATGTTAAACTGTGCCTCACAAGTAATACAACAAATGATCTATTACCACTGCGATCATATATCTACAATTTGAAATATAATTTCAACATGAATTGGCTGACATAATTTCTAAATGGTCTGAGAAGAACTACATTGGCAGGACAATTCAAGCATAGCCAATATGCAGTGATAATGTATTGGGCATCTAGCCTACTGAACAAACCTCATTGCCACAGAACTATTTTTAATGGGTTAATGTTGCATAGTGTTTTTTAAGTCATCTTTTTTTTTCTTCATCTGAGCAGTAGATCTCAGCATTTATTTGGACTCAGAAAGTGATCTTTACTCAGAAAAGGTTGGTGACCACTGCTCTACAACATCTGTAAATTACGACCCTTCCTCACACAGAAAGCCGCTCAGGTCCTAATCCAGGCACTTCTCCTCTCCTGTCTGGACTACTACAACACTCTGTTGGCTGGGCTCCCTGCTTGTGCCATCAAACACCTGCAACTTATCCTGAACACCGCAGCCCGCCTGGTGTTCAACCTTCCCAAGTTCTACCATGTCACCCTGCTCCTCTGCACACTACACTGGCTTCCAGTCGAAGCTCGCATCCAATACAAGACCATGGTGCTTGCCTACAGAGCAGCAAGGGGATTTGCCCCTCCCTAATTTCAGGCTCTGCTCAAACCCTACACCCCAACCCGAGCACTCCTTCTGCCACCTCTGGTCTCTTGGCCGTCCCACCTCTACGGGGGTCAGCTCCCGTTCAGCCCAGTCAACGCTCTTCTCTGTCCTGGCAATGGTGGAACCAGCTTCCCCCTGAAGCTAGGACAGCAGAGTCCCTGCCGATCCTCCGAAAACGTCTGAAACCCTCCCTCTTCAAAGAGTATCTTGAGTGAATCCCACAGCCCTCTGAGTATGTCCCAAAAACACAGCTTACTGCACCGATTAGCTGCAGATGTGCATAACCACTTCGCATGGAGATTTATGTCTGAGGCAAGACATTCATTATCTAACAGTGCAATAAACTTTACATACAAAGCCACAAGACACTGGATGCATACAAGGCAATATGTAATAACTGGGCAAAAGTCAACGACACGCCAACAGAAACCACTTGGTCGACTAATGTATGACTACAGGGGAAACTAAAGTAAATACAGCGTGAGAAACAACGGCGGCCATTTGCATTAGGTTCTCTCGCCAGCGTATCCTGTTTAGACCACTGTTCAATCTCAGCCTAATCCCCTCACTAGGAGTACATTTCTCAGGATGCTTACGTGACCCCGGCCAGAGAACCAGAGAGATCCAGAGCAGATTTAAGGCTTTAAGATTCATTATTGCCAATTTCTCTGCCCCGCAGTCTTAAAAATATGTGTCTTAAAGACTTAACTGTTACTGAAGGGCTGTGGGGTAAGGTGTAGCAGCAACGCTTGTTTAACAATTACCCAGTCAACAAGGATTTTTCAACCATGGAGTTTTTAATGTGAGGTAGCCTACATCATTTTTTTTCTTCTTATCACACCGTCTTACAAGCTTTCATTCATTTAGTCTGAGGGTTTCTTAATATGTGGAATATTTGGAAGAAGAAGTTGAAAGGAGTATTCAGGTGAATATTCAGGTGAAAATGTAACAAGACACTTCCTATTCCACTGTCCATGGCACGCACATTTTGTCACTCCACATGGTAGTCCTATAACGTAGCCTATTTCAAAACCATTTTAGAAGACCTATGAAAAAAGCTTCCTTGAACCCCAGATGATCGTTTCCATAGGAACACAGTAAACAGATAAACTGAGGAAATGGAACAGATAGTTTATCCATTGGCAATGAAATACATTGAGATTGAGGAAGAAATAGAAAGGCGTAATGGACACGCAATTGTGCCGTTATTAGCTATGTGATGGGTCTAATGTGGAGTTGAAGTGTATTCATGCAGCTCCGCGCACATCAGTCAAAAAATACATATTGAATGGCCAATTTAGGCTATGTGGGGTGGTGTGTCGACCAGATGCAGTCAAAACATAATAACGCGCTCATGCTTTCAAAACAGAACGCACTAAAAGGTTTGGCATTAAAAATGTATCTGAATAATTAGCAGGGTAGCAATGTTGTATTACATATTTCAGACAAATTACAGGTCGAAATTTCTAATATTAAAAAATAATATTAGAAGGTTTCAACTCATTGTTAGTCTGAAACATATTGCGCATAATGTGTTTCTCTTCGAGAGACTCTCTCTTCGAGAGAGTGGATACAGGGGGTTTATCTTAGGTGTTTGAAACAGCGGAATTGGGCGGAATGGGGGTGGGGGTGGAGGGGGTAGGAGGAGGCATGAAGGCTAAATAGGGCGGACACATAAAAACGGCAAGGGGCAATAGATGCATGATCAGTTGGAGAGTACGCCTGTCCTCGCAGTGTTCCGCCCTCATGAACTTCTGGAGATAGGAACCCCGCTGCAAACATACGCTGCTTCATACATCTACCGCTTCGGTCTCCGGCCATCGTCTCTTCTCTTGTTTTTTTTAGAGTGGTCGTTAAGGAATTAATGATCCGAAAGCACCACCGTACCTCTCCATAAATTAATTCGGCGTTTGCAGTACATGCTTTACACCTGGACTTCCATTGCGTGTGGAGAGCTCACACTTTCTTTTGTCATATTTACTTTTCTCGAGGATACTTACTACCTGTACCCCTACTGATGGTAAGCCCCGCTCAACTTCATATCTGTAGCATGTTCGATAAATTGACATAACAATATATCCTAGAACATTACATATATCCAAGTACCGTACAGGATTAGGCTACAAAATTGCAGAAGGCTCAGACGGGCCACATTTAAAAACAAATTTAAAGCCATTTACATGATTGAAATAGCAGAATTGAGAATGTTAGCCTATCAACAAAGTATCATGTTCGTGATACTGAACATTAAATGTATCCCATTGCATTTAATCGGATTACTGAAGCTACTTCATGGAAATAATTTGATCCGAAGTGAAATACATTGATTAAGGTATACCCTGACGCACGCTAGGACAATGGTGTCAGAAAGTGTTTAACATAAACAACTAATGAGGTACTTTTCTGTTAAAGAAGGTTACGAATACTTACTTTTTGAGTTTTTAACTGTTGTAACTTGCATAAATAGATTATGATATTTGTTGTGGTTGTTGACAAATTGGCTCTGGGTTAGACACCTGCACGAACAGTATTGTGCGCGTATTTCCTATTTTGTAAACGTTTGGAATGGCTACCCGCATGTTTTCATCAAAACATTTATCTCTAGGTTGTTACTGATTTGTCCGTTTTTGGACTGAGTCCATATGTAGGCCTATAGTCGAAGCCTACTTTTATTGATTAGACACCCCTGGACAAAGACACACTGGTCTTCCATGCGTCAATTTAGCTACGTTCCTCAGTTCAATTAGGCTATTTAAAATTTCTCAAATGCAAAACTTGTTTAAAATAAAAAAATATTAGGATCATTTCGATACCCAATGGTTATTTAAGAACAAATGCCTGGATTTAAAACGTAATGGAAACGTAGGACGAAGCAATGTAGGACCATTAAAAAAAACATCTATACCGCTACTACAAACACATGGCTTACACACACAAATTCATAAAAGTCTATGTAGCCTATCGAATTTAGACGTTTTTGTAGAAAAACTCATTAATACAATGAGGGACAGCAGGTTTACCGTAAATATTTACAGGACTACAGACTCAAGCTGACCTCTTCGACGCATGTAGCCTTACCTTCGCACTGCTCAATCTGCATCCACTTACACTAGCCTATTCCAAATGTTTCAATCATTACATTACTCGTTTGTTTGAATTAATGATTTGATGACTAATGGCTCCACCAGAATTCCACAGTTTACAGCAAGTAATTCTAAGAGAGGATTTGGGCATGGAGCTGACAGCAAGAGTAAACGTATCTGTTCTTAATTTTGAGAAGTTGGCCTCTTTGCTAAGTACAAACAGACCGATGCTTAGGCCTATAGCTTAAAAAGAAGAATAACAAACGAAAAAAGGGATGAATACAAAATGTGATCATTAGCGGTTATAGATTTATCATTCAACGATGAACTATGAACCTGCCTTGGCACACGCTTCAATAACTTTGCTCTCACATCAAACTGTTTCTTGGCCCTAAAGATATGGCCATTCACTTTCATTACAACTTCAATGGGGAAAAACACTAAATAATGTTTAATGAACTGATAAGAATGTTAAAATATAAAATGCTAATTTGACAGACCAACTGATAATTATTGACTGTGATTGGAGACATAACTGGAAACATCCATTTGTTGTCTTAGAACTGTCTTCAAAACCATGTTGCTGCTGTTCTTGTCCACAACTTATTGTCAGAAATAAGTAGAGCTATCAGGCTTTACTTTCAACCAAGTATATACCTACCCATCGAGTGTACCATGGTTTTTAAAATGATTTTAAAAAAATCCACTGTACAAAAAAGAAACATGGGATATGACTGCTTCTGTGAACTTAATGCCCCACCCCCCACACCCCTGTCAAATTCCTCAGGAAACACATCTAAAGGGCCATGTGCATAGTCTGATCACATTATCTCTGGTTAGAGGGAGAGAGAGAAAAAGAGAGGGGAGAGGAGTCAAATAAAGGCCTAGGGAGGAGGACTATGCCAGACCAGAGGAAGCAAACTGCCCAGGCTTAATTGCACCCTGGGCAACAATACATTCATTGCAAAATATGGCGCTGTCCCTTGTTCGGTTCAAAACTCAGACTTGGAATTTTACGCTTTCTCCCGGACTGTCCCTCTTCGCTACTTTAGGCCTGCCTCACAGCTGATGAGCTGAATAACCCAACACAATAAAAGGGTTCAATCATATTGTTATGTATCCTTTTAGACACCCTCTTATACAGTGGTTATTACAATAAGAGCAGAACGAGGAAGAAATGTGATGAGCATCATTGTTGGTTACATCCCTATATGCTCTTTAGATCAGCTGGCACAGTCATTTTATTTTACATTTGACTCATTTAGCAGGCGCTCTTGCCCAGAGCGAATTACAGGAGCAATTAGGGTTAAGTGTCTTGCTCAAGGGCACATCAACAGATGTTTCACTTAGTCTGCTCAGGAATTGGAACCAGCAACCTTTCAGTTACTGGTCCAACGCCTTTAACTGCTAGGCTACCTGCCGTAGGTTGTCAACATACTTGGGGAATACACCGACTTAATACGTGGCTCTGTAAGAAGTTAGTCACTGTTTTGTTTTTAGCGGTCTGAATCGCTGTAATCATGGGAGAGGCCCTCTCGGCACAATGAGCGTTTGTTGTCAGAGATGCACACACACGTTATCCCTCCACCCCATGGGTAATAGAGCTGATCATTTTCAGAACCCTACTGCCTCTTCGCCATGGTTCTCACGGGCTGGCAGACACACACACACACACACCAGTCAGCACTCGCACAACACAGGACCTTGTGTCACGACCAAGAACACAAGGTCGCACAAAGGTCAATGTCTAATTTTGTTACAAAAAAGTTTAAAGATTTCCTTGATTACATGTACAGTGAGCCATGGATGGAAAAAGATAAACACTGAGATATGAACCCGGACACACACACACAGTGAGTGTGGACATGATGTTATTGTTAATGTGCATCTTTGCTGTTGTAGCGCTTGGTCCATTTCCAGTGGAATGGGCTCCAAACTGATGACGAAATGCTCACAGAGACGCTCTCACCCATTGAGTCGAAGTGTCTGCTCTGTGGTACTGTTTGCCCAGGCCCTATTTTACAAACACTCGTTAATTTTATTAGCGTGATTCAGTAATGTGTGTTTAAGCAAGAGATTCATTAGGGCCAAGTCCCTCTTGTTGTGATGTCATAGATCCACAGAATGGGCGTAAACCATCTACAGGACAGAACACTGTGTATAGAGGGATTGGAGAGAATTGTCTCAGTTCTAGAACTGCCTCGCCGTGACAATCTGGAGTGAATTGTATTGGATAACACGATTCTTGTTGTTAATATACTGCAGTGGCAAATTTGTGTGAAGTCTGGCTGGTCTGGAAAAACAAGGTTCTATTCAATTCAATAGATCTTTATCATCCCCGAAGGGCTACTCTTGTGCAGCGTAAAAATACATGTACATACCGGTACATAAAAACATTCACACAGCAAATAATGCTTTTGATCAGGTTGGAAAACAAACCGCCAGGTGCAACAGACTCATATCACACAGGTTTGAGACTACAGTATAAAAATGCAGTGATCTTCTTCAATGTACTAAAGATAAAGATAGTGTGTAGGTACATATAGTATGTCTAACTTACACTTTTGCAGGCAGGACAGGAGGACAGCATATAGAAAAGCATTAGTACTTGGCTGAGTCCATAGTGGTTGGCCTTGGACCTATTGATGCCGGTCTGGTCAAAGAGCAGAGCAGCAGGCCTGTCATCAGCGGCTCCACATATCTCAGGACAATTGAGGGTGGGAGGACCGAGGGGGGTCTCTTTTTGATGGGTGCTCACACAGGTTGGGGGGGGGGGGGGGGGGGGTGCTCTTTAAGTTTCTTGAAAAAGCGCTTTTGGCCTCCTTTGTTGAGGCCATTGGGATGCAGATTAATTCACTACTAATCAATACAGAGCTATCATGAACCATCTGATAGCTGGCCTTAATGAGGAGGGAGGACAAGAGAGGGTCCATCTACTCTGTCTGCCTGTCTGTGTGTTCTGCATAGACATGGCAGTGTTTATGTAAATGTATGCTCTCTACAATGACTTGGTCCTACTACCTAAAAAAAACAGCAAGACAATATTTTTTCAATTGACAGACAAATTGCTTATGAAGTGTGGATGTGTGTTGTCTCTTTAAAAATATGTTTGCTAAAGTCTGAAGATTATGGAGTAGAACGTTTACAAATCATATTGTTACATGAAGTGTTTTTGCTGTTTCATTTTCTGTCCTGAAAAGGCATCACACTTCTGGGAACTGCTCTTAGTCGGTTTCCCTGCTCTGACTTGCCAGTTACAGAAAAGAGAACATTAGCGTAACCTTTTACCCCATGTGTCTGTGTGAAAATCCTTAAAGAGAGACTGGGTTACACACACACATACATACATGTTAAGTCAAAGCCAGAAGTACTTTCCTCTACGCTGGCTAGACTACAATGACTACAATGTCCCTTTTCTCTTCTGCAAATTTCAGGAACAGGGTCACTCCAACGCTCTCAAGCAGCCCCCCAGCACCACGTAACATTTCCTTGAGGAACGCGTCCATTGCTGGCTCCCAACAAACATGGACTGTTTTCCCATGCTTTATTTTCTGTCGGTAAGTGGACCATGCTTATTCAATTCATGCCATGTGACACCATTGCCACAGCTTTCTGCATTTCTCCCTTTCTTTTTTCTCAGAACATTGATTTGAGGTTGGTCATATTTTTTGATATTAAATAACTCGGTGGCACTAGTGAAAAGGAAAACCGTCTAATCTCACTTTTACAGAGAAAATGTTGGTGGAATGTGCGGCACATGGTCCTTTGACTCCTTGGTTGGGTCAGACTTATGAGGGACTCGGCTACTTAACAAATTAAGACTTTGCTTTGACCCCAGGGTTGTTTCTCCTATGTGTCTAATCATAGTGGAAGAGGGAGAGAGAGAGACAGGGTAACAATAATGGCCCCCAGATTCCATTCAAAAAGCGGTGTTTTTAACCAGCTGTTAACTCTTGGAGGATGTCGCCAGAGATAAACTGCATAGGGAAGATATCTGATCGGAGGCCATTTTACTGTAAACAAGCCAGACAGGACAATTATAACCAATTAGAGGACATTTACAGTGAGAACATTAGTCAAGGGTCCTGCGGGGTGGAGGTTATGTTAGAAAAAGGAGATTTAGGAAGGGTAGACAAATGTTGAATGTCACTTTATAACAGTCTCTTTATTTCTATTCCCTCTCTCTCACACACTCCATGTCCTCTTTTAAACTCCCTCCCTCTACCAACCACTTGTTTATTTTTACTCTGTCTTTGCCTTCCCAGAGACATCATGATTCCTGGTAATCGAATGCTGATGGTCATTTTATTATGCCAAGTCCTGCTGGGAGAGAGCAACCATGCTAGTCTGATACCTGAGGAAGGGAAGAAGAAAGCCCCGGGCCTGCAGAGCCAGACTGCTGGTCAGAGCCATGAACTGCTGCGGGACTTTGAGGCAACGCTGCTGCACATGTTTGGGCTGCAGAGGCGACCGCGGCCCAGCCGCTCGGCCACCGTGCCACGCTACCTACTGGACCTCTACCGACTGCAGTCGGGTGAGGCCGAGGAGGCCGGTGCCCATGATGCTGCCTTTGAGTACCCCGAGAGGTCGGCTAGCCGCGCCAACACCGTGAGGGGCTTCCACCACGAAGGTAAAGAGGGAGTGAGTGGGTAAATGTCTCTCTGTCTGTACAGAGGGGCCCAGGCCTATGCCCCAAACCTAATCAATATATTGATCAGAAAGAGCGATCTGCATGGATTGAGTACATGTGGATATCCAGAAGTGATATAACCTTTCCTCTGATAAGTATGGGAAAGGTGCATATTTCATAGTGTACAGTTACAGTGCATGTCTATGACGTATGCCCCATTTATAGAATCCATGTACAGAGCTCGGTATAGAAAATGTACTGTAAGTCAAGGTAATTGGCCAACCAGCACCTGAAACAGCAAATTATTTGGAATGAAGCACTGCCTTCCCTAAAAAATAATCTTGAACCATTTTTATTTTCTGGACATCAACAATCCATCCCCATTCAATAACATTCCAATAGTGATGGCAGCAACACATATCTCCCAGAACTTATTTTTTTTAGCCTGGGTGTGGACCCGTAAGCAAAGAATCCCCATCTCTCAACGAAAAAAATAATGGGAAAATCCGACATTTCCTACACCACTAAAACATAAATGTAGGACATCCCCTCCCACCTTTAACATAAACTATGAAATCTAAGGATGTGGTCACAAAATGGTGGCCAAAGAGGGGGCAAGAATTCAGTCAGACAAGTTCCCCTACTCCTGAGAGAATCTGCGGTCCGACAAAGTCAGCCGTGTGTTTGGTTAGCAGCTCAAGGAAAAGCATACCATCATATTATTGAGTTACACTTCTCACCCCACCCAGCACAAGGGCTTAAAAAAAGCCCTTGACCAGCAGTAGTGTGCCTCTCTCATGTCTCCACCAGTTAAGATGGAGCTAGGGCCCTTTAAGAGGGACCTTCCTCCACATGCAATTATCTTTAATGCTACTCTGTAGTCTTCTAAATAAAGTCCCTCCTGCCAACAATGTGTGCACTGGGAGCAGAGCAGACAGACTGGAGAACTCTGGAGAGCTGGAGTGCAAACTCTAACTTATCGTTAAAACCATAAGAAAAAAATCATACATTTCCACGTCAATTCCCAACACAGAATAATGGTTATACCTACCACAACTATATACCCTTGAAAGCGCATCGACTACGGCATGTTTGTTTCTCTGTAAAGGTACACTACTGTTTTTAAATGCAGACACAAAATCCTCTCTGGAGATAGTTTTGAAGCACCACTTCTCTGTAAAGGAATGCCGCTTCACTAGGCGACCAGAACTGTCAATCAAATAATCTCGAGCCGCCTGCACGCTGACCACTCTCTCCTAAAAAACGTACTTTCAAGTTGATTAAATACCGTGACTTACCAAGACATTTAGTAGAAAGAAAAAACATCTTCTGCTAGTAATCGACTCCTGTATTTTTGGAACGGGAGAGACTGATTCGTTTCCGTACTTCCAAGAACACAAACACTCACATTTTTCATAGCTAGCTAGCAAGGGACAGAGAAAGAGGTGAGGGGCACAGTGTATATATAGGTAGGTCGGCCACCAGGCAGACGGAGTCAGAACCGTGCACTAGGCCGATCTATCACCAATCAAAATCTACAGTTGAAGTCGGAAGTTTGCATACACCTTAGCCAAATACATTTAAACTCAGTTTTTGTCAAGCAAAGAGGCACTGAGTTTGACGGTAGGCCTTGAAATACATCCACAGGTACACCTCCAATTGACTCAAATTACGTCAATTAGCCTATCAGAAGCTTCTAAAGCCATTACATCATTTTATGGAATTGTCCAAGCATTTTAAAAGGCACAGTCAACTTAGTGTATGTAAACTTCTGACCCACTGGAATTGTGATACAGTGAAATAATATGTAAACAATTGTTGGAAAAATGACTTGTGTCATGCACAAAGTAGATGTCTCAACCGACTTGCCAAAACTATAGTTTGTTAACAAGACATTTGTGGAGTGGTTGAAAACCTAAGTGTATGTAAACTTCTGACTTCAACTGTGTATCTCGCAGTGAAATGATATATTTTGACATTTCTTAAAGATAAAGATCCTAATTTTGTTTAAATGTTTTAACATTGAAACGTTCACGCTCCTTGGTTATCCACAGTTTGTATAAGAGAGATATGTTAGCATGGATGCTAAGTGTATACTGACAACTATACAAGATATAAGTGTAATATGGATAGCCCAGTCAGAAATAACAGTTTTAAACAGGCTTCATGTAAAACTGAGGGAAAGAGAGGTAAACATGTAGGCTATTTATGTGCAACAAGGACCTTCGCATAACATATGTGGATAAAGTATGTGCTCTAAATTAGATATTTGTCTTGTGTAATCCAGAGATCAAACACGGTGTGACAGTAGTCTAGTGTAGTGGATGGACGAGCAGGCAGAGCTGAAGGGCTGAAGAAGAACATGTCTGCCCTCAGGGGAGTAGGGATTAGTCAGCCTTAATGGGGCCTGTCTAACAGACTGTCTAACACGGCACAGCACAGCACCAAGGCCACTCAGGCACAAGGAGGCTCAGCCGCCTGTCTATGATGCAATGTGTGTGTGTGTGCTATCTTGAAGATCTGTTTCTACTGCTCTCTTTGGGTGTGTTGTTTCCCGCTGTCAAACTATGCTAATAACATGCTTGGAGATTTTTTTTGAGCTGGATAAACTAAGTTGTTTATTATATAAATTCCATTATATACCGCTTCAATTTAGTCCATTTTTTAGGATCACTACAAAGTAATAAGATACAGTTGAAGTCGGAGGTTTGCATACACCTTAGCCAAATACATTTCAACTCAGTTTTTCCCAATTCCTGACATGTAATTCATGTAAAAATTCCCTGTCTTAGATCAGTTAGGATCACTGCTTTATTTTAAGAATGTGAAATGTCAGAATAATAGTAGAAAGAATGATTTATTTCAGCATTTATTTATTTCATCACATTCCCAGTGGGTCAGTTTACACATACTCAATTAGTGTTTGATAGCGTTGCCTTTAAATTGTTTAACTTGGGTCAAACATTTCGGGTAGCCTTCCACAAGCTTCCCACAATAAGTTGGGTGAATTTTGGCCGATTCCTCCTGACAGAGCTGGTGTAACTGAGTCGGGTTTGTAGGCCTCCTTGCTTGCGCACGCTTTTCCAGTTCTGCCCACACATTTTCTATGGGATTGAGGTCAGGGCTTTGTGATGGCCACTCCAATACCTTAACATTGTTGTCCTTAAGCCATTTTGCCACAACTTTGGAAGTATGCTTGGGGTCATTGTCCATTTGGAAGACCCATTTGCGACTAAGCTTTAACTTCCTGACTGATGTCTTGAGATGTTGCTTCAATATATCCTCCCTCATGATGCCATCTATTTTGTGAAGTGCACCAGTCCCTCCTGCAGCAAAGCACCCCACAACATGATGCTGCCACCCCTGTGCTTCACAGTTGGGATGGTGTTCTTTGACTTGCAAGCCTCCCCTTTTTCCTCCAAACATAACAATGGTCATTATGGCCAAACAGTTCTATTTTTGTTTGATCAGACCAGAGGGCATTTCTACAAAATGTACGATCTTTGTCCCCATGTGCAGATGCAAACCATAGTCTGGCTTTTTTATGGAGGTTTTGGAGCAGTGGCTTCTTCCGTGCTGAGCGGCCTTTCAGGTTATGTCGTTATAGAACTTGTTTTAGTGTGGATGTAGATACTTTTGTAACTGTTTCCTCCAGCATCTTCACAAGGTCCTCTGCTGTTGTTCTGGGATTGATTTGCACATTTCGCACTAAAATACGTTCATCTCTAGGAGACAGAACGTGTCTCCTTCCTGAGCGGTATGACGGCTGCGTGGTCACATGGTGTTTATACTTGTGTACTATTGTTTGTACAGATGAACATGGTACCTTCAGCCATTTGGAAATTGTTCCCAAGGATGAACCAGACTTGCGGAGGTCTACAATTCTTTTTCTGAGGTCTTGGCTGATTTCTTTTGATTTTCCCATGATGTCAAGCAAAGAGGCACTGTGTTTGAAGGTAGGCCTTGAAATACATTCGCAGGTACACCTCCAATTGACTCAAATGATGTCAATTAGCCTATCAGAAGCTTCTAAAGCCATGACATAATTTTCTGGAATTTTCCTAGCTGTTTAATGGCACAGTCAACTTAGTGTATGTAAACTTCTGACCCACTGGAATTGTGATACAGTGAATTAAAAGTTAAATAACCTGTCTGTAAACAATTGTTGGAAAAATGACTTGTGTCATGCACAAAGTAGATGTCCTAACCGACTTGCCAAAACTATAGTTTGTTAACAAGACATTTGTGAAGTGGTTGATACACTTAGGTTGGAGTCATTAAAACTTGTTTATGTTAACTTCCGACTTCAACTGTACTTATTCAAGGCACCAAGTTCAAGTTTACAATGACAGAGCTATGGAAGGACAACTATGTGAAAATGTTAGTTTCACGTTGGGAGAAACTGTACAGGGAAAAATGCAAAGACACCTCTTGAGGTTAAAGATTCAATTACCCATGGAATACTGCAGGAGTTTGAACTATGGTTAAAACAAACTGTTTGTCAGGCCTCCACTTAGTCTTAGCTGCCCCACCACCAAAGGATTGTCTGTGGGAATCCGTAATGATTATTCATGATGAAAATGATAAATGTCCCCAGTTAACAAACTGCGGAGCCAATCAAAAAACACAGCAGGTTTTAATAATGCAAACCACCTGGGTAAGATTAAGGCCTCGGTGTGAAATAACAGGGCCAGATTGAGCAGAAAAATAGTAGACACAACATTCCTTTCCCAACAATGGTGATCTTGCCAGAAATCTGCAGACTTTGCATGGAATAGCTACCCTCTACTATGTTTATACTGTAGCTCCTGTACGTTAATCACCACCCTCTAAGTAATGCATGTTTCATCAAAGCGCTCAGAGAAAGGCATTGTGGGAAGTCCTGGAAGGTCCTTATGGATAGATAAGGAAGTATAGTTAAAGCATGTTACACTGACGATTGACAATTGACAGAAAGGGAACTGATTTAAACAACTGGCGGTGTAATCGTTTGAGGGAACAAGTAAATAGTAACAAGAGAGAAGGGAAAGGAAATTCAATATATTCATATTTTACATGCAAGGTCCTTCCTTTGAGAGCTCACATAGGTCAACAGTTTTTTCCTATTGAACTGGATTCTGAATTGAAGCAATCACTTCACTCAGTTCAAGGATGAACTCTTAAATCAAACCTATAGATGCTTTCATCAGAGTCAAGATGGCAGCTCGTACAGACTCCCTTGATAAAAGTGCTGACATTGACTGTGTCCGGTTTTCTTTCTCAGAGCACATGGAGCGGGTTCATCCGGGGGATCTTCAGACGAAGAATGGCGAGGCCGCCCCGCTGCGCTTCCTCTTCAATCTCAGCAGCATCCCAGAGGACGAGCTGCTCTCGTCGGCCGAGCTGCGTCTGTTCCGGCAAGAGATCGAAGAGGCCATTTCGGGGAGCGGGGGGGACAAGGAGGGGCTCCACCGGATAAACGTGTACGAGGTTCTGAAGCCCCCGCGGGCCGGGCAGCTAATCACGCGGCTCTTGGACACGCGGCTGGTTCGCCATAACGCCTCGCGCTGGGAGAGCTTCGACGTGAGCCCCGCCGTGCTGCGTTGGACACGGGAGCGCTTGCCCAACCACGGGCTGGCTGTGGAGGTCCAGCACCTCAACCAGACACCGCGCCACCAGGGCCGCCACGTGCGCATCAGCCGCTCACTGCACCAGGAACCCGGGGAGGACTGGGAGCAGCTACGCCCCCTGTTGGTCACCTTCGGCCACGACGGCAAGGGCCACCCGTTGACGCGCCGGGGCAAGCGTAGCCCAAAGCAGCGGGGGCGTAAGCGCAACCGCAACTGCCGCCGTCACGCGCTGTACGTGGACTTCAGCGATGTGGGCTGGAATGACTGGATAGTGGCGCCCCCAGGGTACCAGGCATACTACTGCCATGGGGAGTGCCCCTTCCCCCTGGCAGACCACCTGAACTCTACCAACCACGCCATCGTGCAGACGTTGGTGAACTCGGTGAACACCAACATTCCCAAGGCCTGCTGCGTGCCCACGGAGCTCAGTGCCATCTCCATGCTCTACCTGGACGAACACGACAAGGTAGTCCTAAAAAACTACCAGGAAATGGTAGTGGAAGGGTGCGGTTGCCGCTAACACTGACTATGGGCAACTTTAGGCAGGCAGCACAGACGCTAAGAAAAGACCCCACTTTACTCCCAAAAATGTTCACTTGGACCTTTATTTATAACTTTTATGTTGCGATGTATGTTTGTCTAATTTTTTGGTTTCCTTGACAATATGATCATATATTTTGACAAAATATATATATATATATATATATATATATATATATATATATATATATATTTATATCTACATATAAAAGTGAGTCCTTATTTTAAACATAAATAAAAAGCTGTACAACTTTTCATAATGTATATTAGATTGTATAAGGTTTTTAAAATGAGAAAATAGTATAAAAAAAAATAAAAAATAAAAATAAAGTTTATTTACTGGTAATATTTATTGCGTTTATATTATATACATTTAAAATAAAAAATTCAAACAAATTGCCTTCCAATATTACATTTGAGCAGATCACAAGAAGCTCAAATTGTGTACTTAAATAGGGCACTGTGTGAAAGCACTGATTTGTTATGAATCAATCGAAGTAATCAGAAATGTGCATTGATTTTAATTCACCTCTTTACATAGATCTTTAAACCAATGATTTTATTAGATAAGTCCCTTGAGTAAGAATTAGATTTTTTATGTATAACTGTAAAAATCGATCAGATAATATGGGTTGTGAAAAATGAAAAGTTGACAGCAAAGGTTCATGACTGTTTTATATGAGTTTGTATTTAACACGTTTGGGTCTGATACTTTTGAAAATGTACTCAAGTAATTGTTGCAATTCATTATAACAGAGGAATCTTTCTGATGCTCTCTCTCCCAAATAAAATAATGTTCAGTCTGGCATTATCCAACTTGGATTGATTCACACTTGAGGAAAGGACTTTAGACATTTCTCAACATAGCTGTTTTGTAAGATGAAGATCACCTTTTGCCATTTATAAGCATAAAGAATAATGTAACAATTAGAGACCAAATAGACCTAGGCATGGGATACTTGGGGATAGGCTACACCATGCTCAAATTTCACTTTTATGTCAATTAGTTTATATGGGGTGGTTTGACACTCGCTAATCCAATTGCCATCTGGGTGGATAGTTGAAATTGATTGTTGGAGACAGTTGAGAAGTGATCCAAATGTTTCCGACGGTTTAGTGTTCGGGGCACGACTGTGGACGATGGGTCATACACTGACACATGGCGATATACGTTCTCGGAAGAATCAAAGGTTAGACCGTCTGTCTCCATCCTTTGTCTTCGGCGGCTCATGCCGACAGAATAAAGACGCCCGTCTCCAACTTGTGCCCCATTAGACAATGCACTTCTACATCACTTATTTACAATCGGATGACTGCACCAAATTATGTGATAAGGTTTGGAGAGGTGAGTCCTTTTAACTTTTCAGGACATCCCACTGTATGTAGCATTCCCCCCATGTCCCTGCACGAGCTTTGTATAGGCTAGGGGACATGTAAGATAAATACATTTGGCATTATTGGAGAAATTATATTTTTCAGCTTACCTTGGAAATGTTTTAGGCCTGCGTGCTTGGAAAGAGTAGAAGGCAAACTTTTCTTCCCCCAATGCACAACACTCAGAAAAAGCAATGTCTCCAATCCGCAACAAATGCATCACCACGGGAGTCACACAAACCCAAACAAGCCTTTTTGCCATGGTTGAGGTCAGCCGGTTGTTTCTGAAGGCTTTGACCTAAAAAAAATCTAAGGATTTTCAATTAACCTCCCAATTGCTAAAGTAATGCAAATTAATGTGCCAATATTTTGGGTTTACTCAATTAGCATTTTAGATCACAGGTTGACGGGTGGAATTATGTGGTAGACTTGTCTATATTCCAATGGAATGTGTGTAGCATGGTTTTGTTGGTGTTATTTAGTCTTTCCATCTTAGACCATGATTTCTGCTCACCTCAGAGAAGTTTACCACAGTCAACCTCAGGCTCTCGGACAGCTGTTGGGCTTGCCTTTGATGCCCGCATATCAGGCGTAGCCTCGTCAAAAAGAGGCTGAAAATAATTTCATTTTGAAGTGGCTGAAGGCAGAGGGGAGTTCTTCTTTTTAGCAGCTTGACAGCGCAGTTACACACATTTCAACTGATCTCCTGAGTTTAGATAACATCAACAACTTATGGTAACTGTCTGCCTGGTTATTATCCCACCTACACTGTTAATTTTAAGTGCTTTGTAACACCAAAACTTGTGGCAACTGAGCTGCCACCAACTTGAAGGAGATGAAACCTGAACTGCTGGAGTATTGAAACACATCATCCTGAGATGTTTCGAAACATTACATGGTGTGTTGTAACACCACAAAATCATCAAGTGTTGTGTAACACCTTGCTAGGGACTGGGAGCACTAACAGAAAAGATTGAAAACATTATTTTGGTTATTCAAGTCCTGTTTAGTGCAGAATTAGATACCTTCTCTTTTGGTGTTGTTTTTTTTCTCTCTAAAGCTTCGAAACACCATTATGATGTTTTGAATTCTGTCTAGTGAAGAATTTGATCCCCTTTTCTTAAGTGTCATAATGTATACCATTGTTTTATGTATTTTATAAGTGGACATTTTACATCATTTTGTCAGGCATTGTCAAACAGTTTTCAAACCACCAGCACAGACTGGCAGGTGTACTGTAAAAATGTAAGATTCTTACCTTACCTCTTCTCTTAACAACCATGAAATTCTGTGGGAATTCTCTGCTGTCCTCATTGAATGTCAATTTGTCTAACGGTTTTGATATTCATTCACTATGATCCATTACACGTCATGGCACAACAAGCTTAATACTAATATATAAATATAATTTTCTATCTTCAAACTTCATATACTGTGTGAAAAAATCATAAAGTCCAATTTTTGGGAATTACCCACAATCCTCTAAAAACAGAGTCACTTGGAAAGATAGGAAATGCAAGGTAATTAAAACCAAAGACTTCCAATAAGTTCAATCACTACATTTTCTCTCTTCGGTTATCCTCATGAAAGATACTTACATTTTGAGCAACATATTCAGTTGGATTTATTCTTACATTAATTTGGTCAAATTGAATTAACAAATAGTTTAAACAACTTACAAACATTTATTTTAAAGATATTTTGAAACTTTATTGAGACAGTTCTGAAATGACAGAGGGGATACAGATAGGTGGGAGAAACAGATTGAAGAGTTGGAGAGGGGAATTGAACCCCGGTCTTCAGTGGGGAGAGGGGGGGGACTAAGCCAGGTGAGTTATCGCTAGACCACAGGCTCTGGACTACTTGCATTCATTTTGATTAAGTATATGTTGTTGTTGTTTTGTCACTTTTAATTCAACCCATAATAATTTCTTGCTGTGTGGTTGAGTGGGTAAAATTCCAACAAAATGTACCATCTTATTGCCCCCCTGTTTCCAATCTGTCTAAATAAAGTGTTGAAAAAATGAAGGTGGAATTCCACAAAAAATATTCTCCATAGTCCCTTATCATCAATCAATATTTAGGCTATAAACCATTTGCATTTATAAACCATTGATTGTATGAGAAACACTGTTTTTGTGTTTTGATGCTGCCTTTTACATGCACTGATACTCCAAAAAGGGTTTTCACAACACTCTCTTAAAAACACAGATATTCAGGTTGAAGAACCACTTTGGGTGTTTCAGAGTACTTCATTTCTCTTTTAAAACACATTATATGTTTTAGTGATTAGTGATTCCACTAATGGCTGGAGTGGAATCAGTAGAATGGTATCAAATATATCAAACATGGTTTGATGCCATTCCATTTGCTCCATTCCAGCCATTATTATGAACCTTCCTCCCCTCAGTAGCCTCCTGTGTTGGGTTTACAGCCAAACACCAGAGCTCAGCTTTTCAACTTTTCATCACACAATCATGGTATTTTAAGACTTTCTATTTGTATTGTGTATAGCCTACCTTCCACAAAGACTACGCATGTTTATTAAAATGCCCGGAAAGCAACGTATTATGTAATGAGCCAATAGTCAACAACCTACTATTAACTTCAAGGCCGATGTAGGATCTTCAAAGTCTGAACTGGGGAGGGGGAGGGGTTATTCAAATGGCATATTGAGAAACTATTTTAAGATTACTCATCAGTTGTAATGGTTGTGCATACATTCTAATGCAGACGATATATTACTTTTGACTTTTTCTGGATTTACAAAATGAATATTTATTTTAGAGAACAGATTCCTTCAGGGTGCTTTGTCATGCATTCTGATGTGATGCAAGAGGCCATTCTCACAAAATTGCAGGTGAGTCATTACACGCCGAGTCTGTTAACAAGGGACAACACATTTCCTGGTTGAACTCTTCAAAAAACTTTTAATTCGGACCTTCTGCAGTAAAAGTTTAGCGTTTATCGACGATAAACTGTCCTTCAAGAATATGGAAAGATGATCTCTGGGTGCTCCATATCCTTATCATTACAATCTCTTCCTCGAAGTTCATGGAGATAATTGTCTATAAATCAGAGATCCCCAGGTTAGACATTTAGACAAAACATAGGCCTATCAGTCTTGCTTTCCTAGAAGACACGGTTTATATTGCTGACAAGCCCTCTGCAGTAGCCTCGCTTTTTAAATAGCTATAACAGGTAGGCTACTAGGCTAATGGGATTACGTTGTAGTATTCTTAAGGCCCTACACACGACCTAACAAAAAAACATTATCATCACTGAAATGTATCAGTGCAGCAGACCACCAAGGCAGACATTCCTATTCTGAACCCTGGGCTATAGCTACAGCTTTCTGTTTAGTTTCTATTGCTTTGAGGCAGTAAACACTACATTTCACAGCTGATAAAGGAAGGCTAGCCTTTTGTTTGTGGACAGAATACATGTAGGGCCCACCAATGTTCTTATGGACAGAGAGCTTATGGACAAAGCTCTCGCTCTTTCTTTCCTTCTCTCTTCCTTAATATGACCAGATTCCAATGGCAGCCATTGGGCACATGGCCTCGCTGGACTTAAGTCCTTCGATTGGTTTGAAAGCGGTCATTTCAGATTAAAGGGGGGTGCGTCCCTACGCTAGAATGAGATCTTTAAAGCCCCTGTTAGAACGGGGCGTCGCCCTGTCGCCTGTTCCATGGTGCATCTTTGCCCTGCATCACGCCACCCCTCATCTACCAGGGATTGGGTGGGGGTGCAGGAGGATTGGGTGGGGGTGCAGGAGGATTGTGTGAGGGTGGAGGAGGATTGGATGGGGGAGGATTGGGTGGGGGAGTGATGAGAGCTGATGTCAGTGCAGCTGGAGGTCAGGGCCTCTCGTTTCACTCTCCCACTCATGGAATGGTAAAACACGCACACACACACCGAGCTGAGGGGGTTGAAACACTAGATCGTGACCATTGCCCATCTGTAGGGGTTATCTGTGTCACACACTACCCCTCACCCCTGCCTGTAACTCATCTCCACTTATCAAACACCTCTGCTCTGACACATGGTACCAGGACAGGCCCTTGTACGCTGAGGGTATGAAACTGTCATCAAGGGAATAAACTGGCCTCAGGGTCATCTGCAACACACACACTCTCAGAGGAGTGGAAAAAGTTGAGTCCTTCACTGGCAACTCTGGTGTCAATGGTTACTGTAACGCAAAGAAAAATACAATTCACATTTTATTTGTTATTTTCTTCACTTGTCTATCAGATATTTCACCTTAACAACTGTTCCGAAATACAGCACGGGGGAAAAACATACAGTGATTAAAGCACACCAGGTCTTAACGACAGTCTTCTCACTAATACACACTGAGAGGGGGATTTTAGTGGAAATTTCCACTTGGTGAAGAAACAACCGACAGGTTTTTAAATTGAAAGTGCCGGTGTCGCTGTGTGGACGGAATGACTCTTTTGTTGGGTGAGTCTGCAGTCTAATTTTCGGCAGGGCAGGGTGTCGCTATGCTAGGCCCAGCCCTATGCATTTTCATTAGATATGCCTAATGAAAAAAAGGCCGCTGGACAGCCCAGACCCCCAACTGTCTCCTGGCCTGTAGTTCAGGCAGTGGCCCAGCTCCCATCTCCTCTCTACCTACAGGTGTGTTTCTACCTTAACTGTCTAAGCCTACTTTACTTCTTCAACTAAAGATGAACAGATAGATGACAATATTGCTTTCACCAATAAACTTGCTTGAAAATCTGTGATCATGAAGGAAAGGAGATGACGGTGGTAGACTCAGGTTTTGCCACCCCTCTTCCTTCAGTATTCCTGTGGCAGGAAGTTTACCAAAAGCTATGTTGCACTATAAGTATCACTCAGCGCAAAATGAGTCCACCAACGCCCTAGCTAACTGTTGCAAACTGGTCTGTTGTAAACACACTCTTTTAAAGAGACAAAGCAACTCTCAAAGCTGAAGGGCTCTAACCCATCTGCCACCACCCACTTCAATGGACTAATCCACTTTTCAGACATAGGTCAGGTTCATAGTCAGACATGCAACCTCATCCACTGACATAATAGTGTTTACATCGGAGCAGTTTCCCTTTGTGAATTAGGTTACTAGACTTTTCTCATTCAGATCGCCTAAACATAGGGAAACAGAGCTAGGTTCTGAGATACAACTCGACCGAGGGCGGCCTGCCTGTGTTGGACCTGAGTGTTTATTTGATAACAGACTCCCTCTATGTTGGTACGTAGGGCCTTTGTGTGGGCCCTCAGAGAGGCAGTTGGATTATGCCCGGGGTTTTTGTGGGCTACAGTTTGAAAGCAACAACGTGAAACCAGAGCTGTAATGCGACCTTGAGGCAATTAGGCTAACAATAGGTCTGTTTTTTCTTCCACCTGTTTTATGCTGCTAAACACTATTTAAGGGGGGAAATACGAGGAGAAACGTAAGCATTTTTTGGATCAGTAGAGAAAATAAACTCATGTAATGGATGAAATCAGCCATACTTGTAGTTTTTGGGGTGTAATCATGGAAGGGCACAGCATATGTCAGGGAAATAGTTTTTGGGCTGTGCCCAAAGGTCGTTTTTGGGCTGTGCACTCTTTGGAAGTTGTCTCACCTTGCTTTTTTAAAAGTGGGGCAGTTGGAAGTTGAGGGAGGGACATGAAGTTAATGGAAACAGTTTTGTCGGAGTGCAGTCGTCCCTTTCCCATGTTTGCAGACTTACATAGAGGGGTAGCTAGAGGGGGGAGAGGGAGGGAGAGACCGGCACCTCCCCACCTTCCTCCCTCCCTTTCGCTGCCGTATTCTTCCCTGAATGGAGTGTGTCCACCGGATCTGCCTGGGATGAAATGTCATATCTCAGACTGATCTTTATCTCTTAATCGCTTCCTTTGTCTCCCATGATTCCCCAGACCCTCCCTTGCTTCCCTCCACGGACCAAGGCCTTTGATGTGTCAGACACGGTTAGGGACGCTGGGGATGTGTGTGTGTGCGGGGGGGGGGGGGGGGGGGGGTCTGGCTCTTCTCTAGACTGAACTAAACGAGAGCTGCAGGAGTTATCAAGATGCACCAGTGGAGGACACTATTTGAAGAGGGCTGGTGTGTTATAGAGGATGTTGCAGTGTTTCCAGGGTGGTTTTTAAAGAGAGTGTGTGTGTGTGTGTGTGTTTAAAATGAACAACCAGCCCATAGGGTTGAACTCAGATGATGGTGGGTTGGCCTTATTTCCCATCTCTATCGGCCACAAACAGATAGTTGTTGTGGTGTCATAGCCAGCCAAATATGAATTCTACACAGAGAGGGGAAAATGGATTAAAAATACACAATAAGAGAACAAAAAAATTCCTAGGAAGCTTTTGGATCCAGGCTCTGGCCTGTTTTTTAAAATGCAGCTGGACTGAAGATGGGGGCAGGGG
Source organism: Oncorhynchus clarkii lewisi (assembly GCF_045791955.1). Lineage (NCBI taxonomy): Eukaryota > Metazoa > Chordata > Actinopteri > Salmoniformes > Salmonidae > Oncorhynchus > Oncorhynchus clarkii. Next base: position 37,207,485 of record NC_092165.1, read on the forward strand.
GGGGAGGGGGGGGTACTAAAGAGGTGAGTGTAGAGAGAGGTCAGAGTGTGCAGTTCTGCAGTTGCACAATATGGAAGAAAGAAGGGAGTGAAAGAAAGAAAGGAATAGGTAGAATGGAAAAGGATGAGTGAACAACATGGAGTGGAGAAGGGACAAGGGACAGTATAGACATGGCAATGGACAAGGGAGAGAACAGAGGTGGAGAGAGGAAGGAGTAGAATGAGGGGTAAAGAGAGAGCATGAGTGAGGGAACCCAGCCAGGCGTTTTGGGTTTCATTCTGAGCGACTGGAGTATGGCTGCTTCAGGATCATAAAAAATGTGCTGCTGCTTTCCATGGGGGAAATTTCTGTATGTGGTTCTGTCTGTACTGAAAAACATCACCACAGCATGATGCTGCTACCCCCATGCTTCACCGTAGGGATGGTGCCAGGTTTCCTCCAGACGTGACGCTTGTCAGTCAGGCCAAAGAGTTCAATCTTGGTTTCATCAGACCAAGTGTCAGACCATGTGTCTTTTTACTGAGGAGTGCCTTCCGTCTGGCAACTCTACTGTAAAGGCCTGATTGGTGGAGTGCTGCAGAGATGGTTGTCCTTCTGGAAGGTTCTCCCATCTCAACAGAGGAAGTCTTGAGCTCTGTCAGAGTGACCATCAGGTTTTTGATCACCTCCCTGACCAATGCCCTTCTCCCCCGATTGCTCAGTTTGGCCGGGTGGCCAGCTCTAGGAAGAGTTATTTACTTATGTAAATAAGGTATTTCTGTAAAAAAATAAATGCTAAAATTGACAAAAAAGTGTTTTCGTTTTGTCATTATGGGGTATTATGTGGTGATTGCTGAGGAAAAAATGTATTTAATCAATTTTAGAATAAGGCTGTAATATAACAAAATGTGGAAAACGTCAAGGGGTCTTAATACTTTCCGAATACACTGTAAAAGATACATAAGATGTATCAGGGACAATTGTTCTCATGTTGACTCGTGTGATGGTCACAACATTAAATGTAAAGCCAAAGCTAGCAGGGGTACATTATGTGCCCCCTCTGCTGGTGGGATACAACATGACACTGTATGTGTCTGGCCACACACACACACACACACACACACACGTCATACACACAGTAAGCTAACAAAGCAGGCGTAAAAGAAAAGCCTGAGCGGTGTTTCTTTCTTTCTGGTCATGATGAGAAAAAACAAAGGAGGAGGAGGTTCTCTTCTGCACTGTTCAACCAATCCAGTATGTGTGGAGGAGGAGTTAAACTGGAGTGTTGTGTCACAGGCTCTCTTTCCATTTCCCCTGAAAACCGGATGCATCCAGTTGTTTCCACCCCTCTGAAGGTGCACACACAGGGACGGTTTGCAACTGCTGGTGAGGCGGCAGGTAACCTAGCGGTTAGAGCGTTGAACCAGTAACCAAAATGTTGCTGGTCCGAATCGCTGAGCTGACAAGGTGAAATATCTGTCTATGTGCCCTTGAGCAAGGCACTTAGTCCCAATTGCTCCAGGGTTGACGTTAATAATGGCTGATCCTGGCCGTGACCCCACTCTGAGGGTCTCAGGGGGATTTGAGATATGCAAAAAACATATTTCCAATTCACATATGTTTATGAATGCACACGCAAAATAGTACAAAAGTAAGCACCCACAATGTGTAAAATGTAAACAATAACATATTTCTCTGTGGTCAGACCACCCAGCAACTGCTTGAATAGCTTGACAAAGATAGGAGACCTGACTCAGAGTAAGAGGTTTGAACTTTGCCAAAAGCAACATTGTTCGTTTCGCAGGGAGTGATGCAACGCAAGGGCATTGCCACCTGGAGATGGAGGTTGAAGGGTGAAGGCTGGAGGGGTGGAAAAAGAATAACAACATTAGCCTCAGAAAAAAAAGTCACCACAAAAACTGATCCGTCAACACCACATAAAACCCAATGACTGTATCTTGCCTATGCTGCTCTGTACCATCACTCATTCATATATCCTTATGTACATATTCTTTATCCCCTTACACTGTGTACAAGACAGTAGTTTTGGAATTGTTAGTTAGATTACTTGTTATTACTGCATTGTCGGAACTAGAAGCACAAGCATTTCGCTACACTCGCATTAACATCTGCTAACCATGTGTATGTGACAAATAAAATTTGATTTGATTTGATTTATGCTGACTTTTACCATCTCCTTTCTGATTATGACATTTATAAACCCTGGATTTTCAAATTGTGGAGAGACATTGTTTCATCCACCAGTGTATCAGTGTGTGTATTTGTACATGTACGACTAGCATAGTGAAAATAAACCTGCACTTTTACCCAGATTATTCCTAAGCTTGAACAAACGTTGACACTCCCTCCATTGCAAGGTTTTGTCAAGAGGCTGCTTGTTGCTTTTGGCATGGACATACACAACTGTATACATTCAGCCATGAACATTAGGGTGAGATCATGAACATATGGGCCAGCATTGAAGCTTGGGGTACACCCTGGCTATGTTAGTGAATGCTAGTCATGTATAAATACTATTACCCCTCCCTGTGAGGTAAACATGTCCACACAGTGAAGACAAATCAAAAACGGGAATGACAATGGAATTAATATGAAATATTGCATGGCAGTTCTGTTATAATTCACATGGTTGTTGTCCAGTTCTCATGATCTGGATTCATGTTTAATAGATGAGCATGTTCAGCTTTAAATTTTACTAGTAGTTAGCCATGTCCAGCCAACTCAGCCAACATCCCAGTGAAAGTGAAAAGTATCCCAGTGGAAGTGAAAAGTGCCCGTCTAACTGGTATCAAGCACATTAGAGATTTCGATCTCTATTCTGTATCCCTCACTAATGGAATCATTAGTGATAAGTGTAAGAGTTGGGGAGGTTGTGTCAGTATCGTTGCATTCTTCTCTGTGTTACTCACTTTGTGATGGTTGTTTTTCCTGTGAGTGAATACTTCCTCTGGGGCCAGCAAAAAGTTGAAGAGTGGAAAAAACAGCAACACAAACTTTCAATTAAACCATTCCATCTTGTAATAAAACAAATTACAAAAAATTGAGAGCCAGACCAAACAAACAAGGCCGTTACCGTAGTAACTGAAGAGACCTGCTGAGGTGTTGCCCTCAGGATTTGGGGGATGGGTACGATCCAGGTGTGGGGTTGTGACCTTTTTTACGTGCTACTGGCACTGCCTCGGCACGCAGGATTACAGGCACTATGCCTATGAGTTGGGTAAAGTTTAGGCATAAGGCTGGGGAGGTCTATCACTTTGAGGATAGAGGGCCTCTTTTGTCTTTTGTTTTGTTCTAATGTGCCTTAACAACATTAGGAGGGAAATTAAAAGAATAGCAACTTAATGAAGACCAGACTGGCAATCCCAACGGATTGGAGCCTTCCACTGGATACACTGAGGGCGTGTCACCTACTGTCATTCATTTGTCCAGTGGTAAGGATGTGTGCACCTGGGAGCAGTTCTCTCATGTTGCTCTTTAAAAAAAAAGGAATGACATTTTATTTTACATTTTTGCTGAATATGACCCCTTTTTCTCCCCAATTTCATGGTATCCAATTGTTTTAGTAGCTACTATTTTGTCTCATCACTACAACTCCCGTACGGACTCAGGAGAGATGAAGGTTGAAAGTCATGCGTCCTCCGATACACAACCCAACCAAGCCGCACTGCTTCTTAACACAGCACGCATCCAACCCAGAAGCCAGCTGCACCAATGTGTTGGAGGAAACACCGTGCACCTGGCAACCTTGGTTAGCATGCACTGCACCCAGCCCACCACAGGAGTCGCTGGTGCACGATGAGACAAGGACATCCCTACCGGCCAAGCCCTCCCTAACAACACTAGGCCATCGCCCCACAGACCTCCCGGTCACAGCCAGTTATGACAGAGCCTGGGCACGAACCCAGAGTCTCTGATGGCACAGCTGGTGCTGCAGTACAGCACCCTTAACCACTACGCCACCCAGGAGGCCATGTTGCTCTTTTTTGACGAACCGTACAAGCCAACTCTCTTACCAGTTCGCTGTCAGGGTTTTAGTGGTGGGAAGATAGAGAAAGACAGGGCATGTTGGAAAGGGGAGGGGGAGAAGACCACCTTTATAACCAAGTGTTTACAAAGGAAGAGAGAATGATGACAAATAGAGGAAGAGAGAGAGAGGGGAACACGGCTGGAGAAGAGAAAGGTGGAGGCTTACGCTTTTTGACTGGTCACTGTGTGTGTGTGTGTGTGTGTGTGTGTGTGTGTGTGTGTGTGTGTGTGTGTGTGTGTGTGTGTGTGTGTGTGTGTGTGTGTGTGTGTGTGTGTATGTGTAGGGTGGCTGGAGGCCACAGCCGTGCCCGGAAAGGCTCGGAGCACAACCAGTCATTAGGAAGTCAGGACTGTCTGGAGTGCATTACAGTCAGGGTACTGTAACTCTTACAAGCACAGGCTGGTATCAATTCAACCCAAATACGAAGGAGGGAGGGATGAAGAGAGAGGGAGGAGAGAAAGAGAGTGTCCTGCATGAGACTGGCAAGAGGCAGTATTGAAATGTTAGCCACTGCTAGCCCAGAAAAAAGAGGGAAGGCAGGGAGGGAGGGAGGGAAAGGCAAGAAAGTAGAGAAGAGAGGAAGAACGAGGGAGGAGGGGAGGGAGAAACCGAGTGCTAAAACGTTCGACACAGCTGCCGTTTGGACTGCAGCCTTCAACAGTTTGACAGTTTTTGGTGTTTCTCGTCAAACCACTGCTTATATTGGCTTTGTCGGAGTTTCATCAAACATACATGATTCACTTGAGACCAAAAAGAGAGGGAGAGAGATAGAGGGATGAGGAGAGAAGACAAATTCTACATTCATCATATATCATGTCGGCTTCTGCTTCTGTGGCCTTCTATCTCCCGAATAGAAAAGCAGGATTGAAGATGAGTGGATATGAGGAACGGAGAGCTGAGTGAGACATATCAGATGACATAAACAGAAGTACACTTATCCTGCACCAGTAGGCCAAAGCCCACATCAGGGTTTAAACTGAGCATGTGCAGTGTTCAACCCAAATAGAACAATTACCCACAATCCTCCACTGCTGCACTCTCAGGGCACACTTTTAGGGGAAATCCGTCAATTCCTTTGTATGTTTTTTGCAGTCATAGTGGATGTGTGAATGAGGATAGGGATGCTGAGTCTCTAATTTTTTGGGTGATTATAGCACTCAAGCAGGGGTGTTTATGTGTTTATTGATAGGGAAACTTGCTCTTTGGTTTCTCCCTCCAACTCTTTCTTCTTCCGTCTCTCTCTCATCACATTCCTCCCATTCTCCTCCTAATCTAATGCAGAGAAGAGTAGACTCACCTGACAATCACTGCATCCAGCTCTTTCTCTGGTTGGCTACTCTGTACTTCAACTATGTGATCAATTGGCGTCAGGCCACTTCCTGATTGGTTGATACAGATTACCGAGCCTATCACCTGGTTCTACCTTATCAGACATCCATTGTGAACCACATACTGCATATGAAGGTGTGTGTGTGTGTTCTTTCTAGTGTTAGTTTATTTGATTGTCTTGTAATCCTATTAACCTCATACCTGCTCTATAACAGGATGCACCAGGTCATTTTATTTCCATGTCCAAGATTATCTTTGAAATCTTGATTTCATCCTGTGCCCTGTTTTCTGAATTAGGGGCAAAAAAAGGAAAGGAATTACCTGGAATGGGCTCGTTGAGAATGTTCAAGCAGAGTGTAACATCAGACACCTGGTTTGATTTATTTTGTTTGGGTAGTTGGCAGTGGACGGACCCCCTAACCCAATTTATAGGAAACACACGCACACACTCACAAACCAGACATACACACACGTTATGTTCTTCTATTCTTGTGGGGACCTAAAATTGATTTCCATTAAAAATCTACTTTACCTAACCCCTTACCTAACCGTAACCTTAATCTTAACCCTAACCCTAATCTTAACCCTAACCCTAACCCAAACTCCTAACCCTAAACCCATTACCGTTACCAAAACCCTAATTCTAACCCTAACTATAAAGTCCTCATTGGGGATGTGGGAAATGTCCCCATAATGGATAATTTCTCTTGTTCTACTATCCTTGCGGGGACATTTGGGGATTTTAGGTCCCCACAAGGATAGAAGAACCAACCCACACATACACACAGACTCCTGAACCATGCATGTGTGCTTGTACACACACTTGAACACACTCGGACACAAACCTACGCATGTACACCATCCATACTCCTTAGCACCAATAAAAATGATTTTGTTGGAAAATCAATCCTCAGTGCAGCGGCGTTTCTCTTCCAGCCTCTGAAAGTCTAGGTTAATGCCTTAATGCCTTTCATTTCTAAATCTCCCTCTGCAGAGTGCAGGTGTACTGGGACAGTGAGAGGGGGAGAGAGAGAGGCAGGGAATGAGGGAGAAAGAACAAGAGGAAGAAAGAGAGAAAAAAGGAGAGGCAGATGGAAAAGGAGGAAAGGAGAGATATATTCTCAGACAATTCATCTGAGGTTTGAGGCACCAGTCCAGCGGTATATGCACCTGCCACATAAAACATATGACAGTTTACTTTAGAATACTACTGTACTTAGTATATAATTCTGTAGTAAACTGTAGTATACTATACTACAATCAGTATAAACCCTCAATCATGTGTAGTACTTACTATAGAATTTTGTAGTATACTGTAGGAATACGCCCTGCCCATTCCCCTCCCCATATCCCAATTTGTGCCACCCATAAGTGAGAAACCTACATACCAAGTATATGCCATATGTTGTGTTCCATATGGTTACAGAAAAGAGCAGAAGCTCTGAACTCTCCATTCAGAACCCAGTCAGAACCCAGTCATATCTATAACCATATCTATAACCATATCTGGTTATGGAAAATGTTGTATTTTAGTTCATCTCTGCCAGGTTTCCTCAAGGAGAAAGCCTCCATTTCTATGTCAAAGATAATAAAACAAAAACACTACAGTAAATACTACAGTATACATAAACACTACATTAATCACAATAGTATACACTACAGTTATTTTACTACAGTATTTATACTATAGTTAACTGAAAATACTACAGTATACTTCAGAAAATAAAGTATTCACTTCAGTCCACAAAAACTCTACAGTGAATACTAAAGTAAAGTCTGCAAAAACACTACAGTGAATACTAAAGTAAAGTCTGCAAAAACACTATAGTGAATATTATAGTATTTATACCATATACTACAGTATTTGTTCATGTGGGTGTTGTTCCTTTCTACTGTTTCTCGCTGTACCATGTGTGCCTCTGACACAACCATTTCTCTCAACATGGACGCACACCAAGTCAGACCGCTTCTTCTTCTACAGACCCTTGACTGTATCCACTTGGACCAGAAAACAAAAGCAGGCACGTATACCAGTCAAACGTTTGGACACACCTACTCATTCCAGTTTTTTTTAAACATTTTTCTACATTGTAGAATAATAGTGAAGACATCCAAACTATTAAATAACACATATGGAATCATGTAGTAACCAAAAAAAAGTGTTAAACAAATCAAAATATATTTTATATTTGAGATTCTTCAAAGTAGCCACCCTTTGCCTTGATGACAGCTTTGCGCTCTCTCTCTCTAGATAGAAAGGCCATATGGCAGGTGTCTGGCCTACGTTGTCTGTCTGTGGAACACATGATGAATTCAATTGGAAGGAAATGCAAAAACAAGGACGGGGTCCAGGGTTTAGGAAATCCCAACCGTGGAGGAGCATTGATCTTAGAAAGTGTGTCTGTGTAGTGCCTTCACAATTTGGATTGAACATCCTCTTCCTACTTTAAAATAATGAGATTTAAATCCGTAGCACTGAAGAACCGGGCAATATTTTTGTGCTCGGTGGGACAGTAAACACTGCACATGTCTGCTCTTTCTGAAATTACTTTAACATTTCAATCGCAGTGTAGCATGGATCTTCAGGGCTATCGATTGAATAGAGCCCAAAATAAAAAAGAAACTGAAGCCACATATATTTTTTCTTCATGGCTATGTGATATGATCATACCCTCCATCCATCATGCATAAGAGTAGGATCATATCAGACTTACATTTAGAAAAATAAGTATGTGACTTCCGTTTCATTCTTGGCTTGTTATTCAGGGAGCGCATACTGTGCCTTATTTTCTGGTCTAGTTTCTGTTGGGCAGATTTCTTAGAAAACATGCTATACAAATCAAATATTATATAGTAAGAAATAAACATTATTTTAGTTCAAGTCACTATGAAGTTAGTGTAGCGGCTGGTATCAACTCCGGCCTCCGTGGTCCGCTTGCTGTCGTCATGGTGACGCATGTAAACAGTCTTAATTAGATGGTTGGGGAGTCCAGACCTTACAGTGTGTGTGTGTGTGTGTGTGTGTGTGTGTGTGTGTGTGTAAACCAGAGCTGAGTGTGATGCTTCCTTTAACGTTATGCGTCAATGTGACATCACAGTCTGGGTGCAAGAACACCCTATCATTGTCATGATGACACAGGAAGTGTTGTGTTTGAAATGTGAGTCAACCTCAGAGTTAGTTTTCAGCAGACAGTCAACCACAGACAGTCAGTCCCCCAGACAGTCAACGGACCATACCATAGGCCTTTATGAAGAAGCAGTCCAGATGCCACAAAAGTGTAGGCCCTGCCACTTATACCAAGGAATTCTTATCATGTTGACTTTTCAAAAGGGATGCACCGCACTGTGGTCCTTGGTGCAGCTGGGACAACATGATGGATGGAGTGGCTAGTGGAAAGGGATGTACCCTCCCCGCATCCACCCTCCACCCTCCAAACCACCAGTACACACACACACACACACACACACACACACACACACACACACACACACACACTCATACACACACATACTCCACCCCTGAGTAAGGTGGCCGGGTGGAGAAATTTGCGAGCGACTGGGCTTTGCACCAGGCGAAGGAGGGAGCCACTTGCCGGGGCCATGGCCATAAAACAAAAGCACTTGTAACATGAAAGAATTCTTGCGCTTTACAAGAGGAAGTGGAACATCTGAGAGACGATGTTGTTTGAATTCTCAGTGTGCTCTTCTGGGCAAAGTGTCAAAGCTGGGGCAGCTGTCGGCTGCCCCCCCCCCCCCCCCCCCCCCCCCCTCCATCTCCACTCCTCTTTTCTTACCCTCTTCACATCCTAAATGTTCTTCCTGTGCCCCTATCTCACCCAATGCCTCTGTGACCAGAGGAACCTTGGTAAAACATGTTTCACTCCAAACACAGGCGGAAAGGCAGGCAGCAGGCACCTACCCCGGGCAACCCAGGGGACAACAAGGACCTAGCTTTGCTTTGAACCTGGCAGCTCCAGGGAACATTCCTGTCTTGAAAGGTTTATTTGGTTATTTCTCCAAATGTCCTGAAGTAAAATATACTGTTAAGTAAGCTGATACAAACCAGTTGTAGACAGGCAATAGTAAACACATTGGAACCACTCATGAGATGGTTGAATCCCTGTGTCGAGTGCACTGCCTGCACCGCCTCCTGAAAGTTGAAAAGAGCAGGTTTTTGATCATTTTTTTGTAGATATGGAGTATCAACTACCTTATCTTCCTTTTGTGTTCAAGTTCATCACATGCAAAGGTACAGTGAAATGCTTAACTTGCGTGCTCTACCCAACAGTGCAGTTATCAATATCAAAATTGTATAACTAATACCACACACGCACTACCAGTAAAAAGTTTGGACACACCTACTCATTCAAGGGTTTTTCCTTTATTCGACATTGTAGAATAATAGTGAAAACATCAAAACTATTTAATAACACATATGGAATCATGTAGTAACCAAAAAAAAGAAAGTGTCTAAAAAAAATCTATTTTATATTTCAGATTCTGCAAAGTATCCACCCTTTGCCTTGATGACAGCTTTGCACACTCTTGGCATTCTCTCAACCAGCTTTATGAGGTAGTCACCTGGAATGCATTTCAATTAACAGGTATGACTTGTTAAAAGTTTATTTGTGTCACGCCCTGGCCACAGAGAGGCTTTTATTCTCTATTTTGGTTAGGCCAGGGTGTGACTAGGGTGGGCATTCTATGTTCATTTTCTATGTTTTGTATTTATTTGTTGTTTGCCCGGGTGTGGTTCTCAATCAGAGGCAGCTGTCTATTGTTGTCTCTGATTGAAAGCCATACTTAGGTAGCTTTTCCCACATGGTTTTGTGGGTAGTTGTTTTCTGTTTTGTGTCTTTCTTCACCAGACAGAACTGTTTCGGTTTTTGTTCATTCTCTTTGTTATTTTGGTTAATCAGTGTTCAGTTCCAATAATAAAGATGAACACGTACCACTCTGCAACTTGGTCCTCCACTACTTCCAACAACCGTTACAATTTGTGGAATTTCTTTCCTTCTTAATGCGTTTGAGCCAATCAGTTGTGTTGTGACAAGGTAGGGGTGGTATACAGAAGATAGCCCTATTTGGTAAAAGACCAATTCTATAACATACAAAAATCATTATTTTCACACACACGAGACAAAGCATCTGCTAATACATTCTCAGACCCCTTTTTGTGGCGGATCTCCAAATTATAATTTTGTACAATAAGCGCCCAACGCATAAGGCGCTGGTTTTGGTTGTACATCCGGTGGAGAAACACTAAGGGGTTATGATCAGTATATGCGATCACTGGTAGGGCACTGGAACCAATATATACTTCAAAGTATTGCAGAGCTAACAACAAAGCAAGAGCTTCTTGTTCAATAGTTGCATAGTTTGCCTGACATTTTCAATTAAATAAGTACCAGAGAAACGACGTGAAGATCCTGGAACAGACAATAACACCAGTACTTGGTCACCTGGCTGTAGTGGACGAGAAACAGCCTCTTTATTATAGTGTCTTTTCAAACTCCTCTGTGAGGAAGACAGAGCTTCCTTTGCGAGAGCACAGGCTTGGTGTAGGCACTCACGAAAGCGACTAACGTAGTCCAACACATTCTCATCTCCTGTACACAACTCTTGAGACAAAAACTTTTTTTAACTTCTTATGGCTGGGGGGCAGTATTGAGTAGCTTGGAAGAATAAGTTGCCCAAAGTAAACGGCCTGCTCCTCAGTCTCAGTTGCTAATATATGCATATTATTATTAGTATTGGATAGAAAACACTCTAAAGTTTATAAAACTGTTTGAATGATGACTGTGAGTATAACAGAACCCATATGGCAGGCAAAATCCTGAGGAGAAATCAAAACAGGAAGTGAGAAATCTGAGCTTGGTATGTATTCACCACAGTTCCCAATGAAATCCCCTTGAGATATTAATGATGTTGCACTTCCTAGGGATTCCACTAGATGTCAACCGTGTATAGAAATTTGAATGAGACTTCTACTGTGTTGCGGGACTGAATGAGAGCAGAATCTATCAGGTGACTGGCAGTCAGCCATTTTTTGATCACGCGCATTCCTCATGGTTTCCACTTGCGTTCCATTGCTCATTAAGACACAAAGGAATACTCCGGTTGGAACTTCATTGAAGCTAGATGTGTTTCTTCGACCTATAATATAACGTTTTGAAGTTTTTGTCTGACGTAACGCTGACCAGAATGAGCGTTTGGATATGTATACCAAACGCGCAAACAAAATAAGGCATTTGGACATAAATAACGTACATTATCGAACAAAACAAACATTTATTGTGGACCTGGGATTCCTGGAGTGCTTTCTGATGAAGATCATCAAAGGTAAGGGAATATTTATCATGGAATTTCTTGTTTATGTTGACGCCAACATGGCGGCTATTGTGACTATTTCTTCTGAGCGCCGTCTCAGATTATTGCATTGTTTGCTTATTCCGTAAAGTTTTTTTGAAATCAGACACAGCGGTTGCATTAAGGAGAGGAATATCTATAATTCCATGTGTATAACTTGTATTATCATCTACATTTATGATGAGTATTTCTGTTGAATTATGTGGCTATGCAAAATGTTTTTGGAACTAGTGAATGTAACGCGCCAATGTAAACTCATATTTTGATAAATATGAACTTTATCAAACAAAACATACATGCATTGTGTAACATGAAGTCCTATGAGTGTCATCTGATGAAGATCCTCAAAGGTTAGTGATTAATTTTATCTCCATTTGTGCTTTTTGTGACTTCTCTCTTTGGCTGGGAAAATGCTGTTTTTAATTGTGGTTTGGTGGTCACCTAACATAATCGTTTGTGGTGCTTTCGCCGTAAAACGTATTTGAAATCGGACACTGTGGTGGGATTAACAACAAGACTACCTTTAAAACGGTATAAGATACATGTATGTTTGAGGAATTTAAATTCTGAGATTTTTGATGCAGTTAACATCCTGTTAACTGCATCAAAAATCTCAGAATTTCAATTCCTCAAACATACATGTATCTTATACCGTTATTCTTCAGCCCTAAGAAGTTAACCTTTTGTAACTAGGGGGCAGTATTTTCATTTTTGGATAAAAAACGTTCTCGTTTTAAACAGGATTTTTTGTCACGACAAGATGCTCGACTATGCATATAATTGACAGCTTTGGATAGAAAACACTCTGATGTTTCCAAAACTGCAAAGATATTGTCTGTGAGTGCAACAGAACTGATGTTACAGGCGAAACCCAGATAAAAATCCAACCAGGAAGTGCCCCATTTTTTGAAAGCCCTGCATGCCAATGACTCCTTATATGGCTGTGAATGGGCTACGAATGAGCTTACACTTTCTACGTATTCCCCAAGGTGTCTACAGCATTGTGATGTCTTTTTACGCATTTATGTTGAAGAATAGCCATAAGGGACCACATTGAGCAAGTGGTCACATGATGGCCATTTTTCCAATCGCTTCTTATGAGAAACCAATTGTCCCGGTGGATATTTTATCGAATAGATATGTGAAAAACACCTTGAGGATTGATTCTAAACAACGTTTGCCATGTTTCTGTCGACATTATGGAGCTAATTTGGAAAAAAGTTTGGCGTTGTAGTGACTGCATTTTCCGGTCGATTTCTCAGCCAAACGTGAAGAACAAACAAAGCTATTTCGGCACAAAAATAATCTTTTTGGAAAAAAGGAACATTTGCTATCTAACTGGGAGTCTCCTGAGTGAAAACATCCGAAGTTCTTAGATTGCTAATATATGCATATCATTATTACTATTGGATAGAAAACACTCTGAAGTTTCTAAAACTGTTTGAATTATGTCTGTGAGTATAACAGAACTCATAGGGCAGGCAATCTTCCAAACAGGAAGTGAAATTCTGAATGCGGATCTAATTTTAAGTCATCGCCTCTTTACTTCCAAACAAGATATGGATCTGTTAGCACTTCCTACGCCTTCCACTAGATGCCATCATTCAGTAGAACGTGGAATGGAGCCTCTGGTGTGAACTTTGACCGAATTGGAGGGGAATGAGTCACTGTCCTCGCAGAATGCAATTTCCCTGTTGCGTATTTGTCTGTTGATATCACCATCGTTCCATTTGGCTGCAGATGAAAACGTATGCTCCGGTTGGAACGTTATTGGATATATATGAAAATAACATCCTGAAGATTGATTCTCTACTTAGTTTGACCAGTTTATTCGACCTGGAATATATATTTTTGAAGTTTTTGTCCGAGTTCGCCTGGACCAGCGTCAGCTTTTGGGCACGTGAGCTGAAAGTGGTAGCAAATGCAGCTAATTGGACACTAGTAATGGACGTTACGGAACAAAACAACGATTTATTGTGGAACTAGGACTCCTTGCACTGCATTCTGATGAAAGATCATCAAAGGTAAGGGAATATTTATGATGTAATTTCGTATTTCTGTTGACTCCAACATAGCGGAGAAATATATTTACGTCTTAGCGCCGTTTTAGATTATTGCATGGTAGGCTTTTTTCGTAACGTTTAAAAAAAATCTGACACAGCGGTTGCATTAAGATAACAGATGAAAAATCTCTCGGGAGGTAGAAGGGTCGGCATTTGACCATCAGGTATTCCAAGACAGGTGAACAATAGTTTGAGACTACCACTGCACTTGAGTCAGCACACCAGTTGTTGTTGATGAATAGAAATGGGGATATCTTGTCCAAAAGGCATGTTTCAGAAAACTGAGGATATTGCAGTTACAAGAGTCCCATTGATCGCAAATCCACGGTCGGAGGTCATCCATCTTATTATCAAGTGACCAATAGAATGGAGGGAATTGGTGGCCTATTCTCTCTTTGCATTAGTCTCACTAGGACGCCACTCTCCTGCCTCTTTCGACAACTTTTCCTCTTGGGTAGCCTGAAGGCTGAAACAATTTGGCATGGCACCCGTGATCCTTTTACAGCTGCTCCATCAATGTTGACATTTAAGAGGTTCGTGTTGCTATACTGACCATGTAATGTTTTGAAGAAAATACCTGATCGTTCCAGTTTGATTATTCTAACCGTAACTTATCTCCTTGTATTCCTTTGTTACATTGATTTATCATGAAAATCACTTTACAGATGGTAACCCTTTGGAAAATGTGGAATGGCTCCCATATTATCTTTCTTATGTAGTCAAGGTTATTGCGTGTGCGTATGCGTGAGTGTAGCTGTTCAAAATGTGCTCTCCGTTCATGTGGATAATTATAACTTTATGGAGATTTTTTCCTCCCTTAGTGCAACCACATCTGCAGCAGAGGCAAATAGAAGGGGAAGGGCAGAGGCCAAGGGTTCTGCTCTCTCTCTCGCTATATTTCTCAACTCTTTCTCCCGCTCTTCCTCTTCGCCCTCTCTCTCTCCCCTCATCCTTCTCTCTCTCCAGCTGGGACCACCAACGTCAGGGGCCTTGGGTGGACCCAGAACCAGCGCTATCAGCAACAAGTATACTCAAACGGCTCGTAATGACTTCCACTTAGAGCCAGTCCATAAATACTCTCAGATGCTGTACTACACAGACACTCGACAGAGCGAGAGAGACAGAAAGACAGATGAGAAAGAGACCTGCACTTTGGGAGTTTCTTCTTTTTAGTGGCTTTCTGTTTATTTGTTTTGGTCAGATCCTTGGCTGACTTTATTTATATGATTTCATAAAGTCTTTTTAGTCTGCATAGGAGTTATCCTAACTTTGTATTCACCGTTTATGTCCACGTCTTTGTGTTTAAATGTGCTGGAAGTGGATGCTTCGGTGCTCTGGTCATTTTGTACTGTATGCTAAGCTGTGTCTCCTTTGTGATTCTGAGCTCAGAATGGCCTCAACAGTAGTGGTGATATCATTCTTTATTGTGCAATAATGTTTTACATTATGGTAAATAGACTTCCTGTAAACTGCATGGGTGGGGCCGATGTACTCAATCCAATTGAACCACATTAAAACATACATTTGTTAAGAGGTTAGGAGTTTGTGATTAATACCGCTCAATAGGGTAAAAGGAACATTATTATTGCTGTACAATACATTGGACTCCAAGGCCGCACATAGAATAGAGAACCATTTCTACAAACTGGCTGTTTTTTTCATCATCCCAAACACAACTAAAGGTATAATCATAATGGAACACAAGAAACTAAAAATCACTATCTTTGGTAAAGATGAAGACCTTGAAGGCAGACTCACTTTCCTTTAAAGGAAACCATATTGGAAAGAAACGTGTACACTCCAAATTCATATATCCTACGTTTTTGGATTGTCTGAACAGCATATTTTTTAGAATTAACTGAATTTCATCTGATTATTGGGACAGACATGAATGCGGGACAAATGTAATAAGACCAACTACAATCCACACATAACCAAGACTCTCCAGCATATACTCTGATTATTAACCCTAAAGCAAAATAGTACACTTTCTACTCAAACAGGCATAAAACATTCTCACAAATTGATTTCATACTATCGACACCTCTATTTTCTTAAATTAAGAAAATAGAAATTCGACATGAGCTTGTCTGACCACCATACTTACTAATGCCAACTTCAAATCTTACAATCTACTAAAAGAGCCACAAGATGGTATTTCAATGCTTTATTGCTACATTGTGATAAATTTGAACTAAATTAATTCATAATGATCAATAAAAATTCAGTCGATGATAGCTGGATTCTATGGGACGCCACCAAAATAATGCAACTGCATCGGAGTTGAATAAATTACAATTAAACAAGGTATCACAATTGGAAATGTTGTTAACTGCATTACATCCTTCTCAACAAACACTCTTCAGACCAGGTAGCTATTACTCTTTCCAACGTCAAGCCAGAGAGAAGAATTTGCCATTTGTGGAGTTGAACTAAACCATTAATTCCATGGTAATCGTCCTAGTTGTTTGCTGATCAATAAGCTACCAGTAATGATCTATTAGCTAATATAACAACTATTGAATCTGAAACAGGAATTACTATCACAACCCAAATCAATCAAAGATTCTCCCGCTTCTATAAAGAACTGTACACATCTCGGGGCTACCCGGGGCGGCAGGGTAGCCTAGTGGTTAGAGCGTTGGACTAGTAACCGGAAGGTTGCGAGTTCAAACCCCCGAGCTGACAAGGTACAAATCTGTCGTTCTGCCCCTGAACAGGCAGTTAACCCACTGTTCCCAGGCCGTCATTGAAAATAAGAATTTGTTCTTAACTGACTTGCCTGGTTAAATAAAGGTAAAAAAAAAAAAAAAAAATCTGCTGTGGGAATATTTAAGATATTCTTTGAAGAGGTAGGGTTTCAGATGTTTTCTGAAGAACGGCAGGGTCTATTCTGTCCTACCTTCAGGGGGAAGCTGGTTCCACCATTGAGGTGCCAGGACAGAGAAGACTGGGCTAAGCGGTAGCTGCCTAGTTTAGACGGGAGATGACAAGTGCCTGGATTAGGACCTGCACCACTTTCTGTGTGAGGTAGGGTCGTACTATACGTATGTTGTAGAGCATGAACATGTAGGAGCGAGTAACTGCTTTGATGTTTGCAGAGAACGACAGAGTGTTGTCCAGGTTCTTTGCACTCTGGGAGGGAGAAACCGTGAAGTTATCAACCATGATGGAGAGGTCTTGGAGTGAGCAGGCCTTCCCCGAGAGAAACTGCAGCTCCGTCTTGTTGATGTGGTGGGCCGGCATTCAAGCTGACATATTTGGAGGTGGGGGGTTGGTTGAGTGTCATTGCAATGATAGGAGAGACCATGTGAGGATATGACAGAGCCGAGTGACTTGGTGTATGGAGAGAAGAGGGCCTAGAACCGAGCACTGGGGGACACTAGTAGTGAGAGTACGTGGTGCAGACAGATTCTCTCCACATCACCTGGTAGGAGCAGCCTGCAATGTAGGATGCAATCCAAGTGTGTGCAGAGCCTGGACCGCCCAGCCATGAGAGGGTGGAGAGGATCTGATGGTTTACGGTGTCAAAGGCAGCGGATAGATCTAGGAGGATGAGAACAGAGGAGAAAGTCAGCTTTGCCAGTGAGGAGAGCTGCCATAACAGAGAGGAGAGCGGTCTCGATTGAGTGGCCAGTCATGATGGTTAGAGTCAAGAAGATAGTTTTGAGAGAAGAGTTGATCAGAGACGGCACACTCAAGTGTTTTGGAAAGAAAAGAAAGGGATACCAGTCTGTAGTTTTTGACATCAGGAATTGAATGTTTGAGGAGGGGAGTGACTATGGCCATTTTTAAGTCAGAGGGGATGCAGCCCGGGGTCAGGGATGAGTTGATGTGGGAACTGAGGAATGGGAGAAAGTCTCTAGAGATTGTCTGGAGAAGGGAGGAGGGGATGGGGACGAGCGGGCAGGTTGTCGGACAGTCGGACTTCAGTTACAAGGCGTAGGGTAGTTCTGTGTGGGACCAGTGGACTCAATAGGCTGAATGAATGAGGAGCGGATGTTGTCAAACTTCTTTTCAAAGTGGTTGACAAAGTTGTCTGCAGAGAGGGAGGCGGTGGAGGATTAGGAGGGAGGAGAAGGTGGAAAATAGTTTCCTAGGGTTGGAGGCAGAAGCTTGAAATTAAGAGCCATAGAAAGTGACTTAGCAGTGGATACAGAGGAAGGTAGAGGAGGGTGAAAGCATGATAGGTCCTCCGGAAGTTTCATTTTCCTCAATTTTTACTTAGCTGCCCACATCCCAGTTCTGTAAGCTCACAAGTCACTCAACCAAGAGCAGGAGAGCCGAGCCAGGTTGAAGGAAAGGGGACAGTGTGAGTCATCGGATGCGCAAAGGGAGGAGAGTAGGGTCGAGGAGATAAAATCAGGAGACAGGAGGGAGAAGGACCAGGAATTCCATATGGGGTGTGTGCGCAGAGTACACTAAATTAGGAGGGTTGCAGCCAAGGGGTGGGAGTGTCTGTAAAGCCTATAGGGAGAGGAGAGAACAGGTATAGAAAACATACACATTGTTGACAAAGCTACAAAAGAGCAAAATAACAATACTCAAGTGAGAGAGTGATGGTTTGAGAACATTCCAAGATTTGAAAGATACACACACATTACAAGGCAACTTATTTTTCCTATATTACAACTTATATTTACAACTGGCCTATGGAGTCCCCTGGGAAACCCAACTACCGAACCATCCAATGATGGGATTTATAAATAAATTATCTGGTGTCCCGAAAGGACTGATCTCTATAATATATGAACAACTTTAGGAAAGCTCATATTCTGAGCTAGCCATAAAAAAGTATGGTCCACAAATCTAATTAAATCTGAACAACTGGAACAGAAAATGGAAAAATATGACCTTGGCATCCCATAATCCGAACCATCAATTTATACATTTTAAGTTTGTTCACAGACTGTATTTAACACCAATAAAACGTTTTACGAATAAATTATCCCTGACTCCCAACTGTTCACTGTGTCCTCTAAATCGGATAGGCACATATCTTTATATGATGTGGGAGTGCCTTGCAAAGTTCATCATGAAGTGCTTTGAGAGACTAGTCAAGGACCATATCACCTCCACCCTACCTGACACTCTAGACCCACTCCAATTTGCTTTCCGCCCAAATAGGTCCACAGACGATGCAATCTCAACCACACTGCACACTGCCCTAACCCATCTGGACAAGAGGAATACCTATGTGAGAATGCTGTTCATCGACTACATCTCAGCATTTAACACCCTAGTACCCTCCAAACTCGTCATCAAGCTCCAGACCCTGGGTCTCGACCCCGCCCTGTGCAACTGGGTACTGGACTTCCTGACGGGCCGCCCCCAGGTGGTGAGGGTAGGTAACAACATCTCCACCCCGCTGATCCTCAAGACTGGGGCCCCACAAGGGTGCGTTCTCAGCCTTCTCCTGTACTCCCTGTTCACCCACTACTGCGTGGCCATGCACGCCTGCAACTCAATCATCAAGTTTGCGGACGACACTACAGTGGTAGGCTTGATTACCAACAACGACGAGACGGCCTACAGGGAGGAGGTGAGGGCCCTCGGAGTGTGGTGTCAGGAAAATAACCTCACACTCAACGTCAACAAAACTAAAGAGATGATTGTGGACTTCAGGAAACAGCAGAGGGAACACCCCCCTATCCACGTCGATGGGACAGTAGTGGAGAGGGCAGTAAGCTTCAAGTTCGTCGGCGTACACATCACAGACAAACTGAATTGGTCCACCCACACAGATAACGTTGTGAAGAAGGCGCTGCAGCGCCTCTTCAACCTCAGGAGGCTGAAGAAATGTGGCTTGTCACCAAAAGCACTCACAAACTTCTACAGATGCACAATCGAGAGCATCCTGTCGGGCTGTATCACCGCCTGGTACGGCAACTGCTCCGCCCACAACCGTAAGGCTCTCCAGAGGGTAGTGAGGTCTGCACAACGCATCACCTGGGGGGCAAACTACCTGCCCTCCAGGACATCTACACCACCCGATGTCACAGGAAGGCCATAAAGATCATCAAGGACAACAACCACCCGAGCCACTGCCTGTTCACCCCGCTATCATCCAGAAGGCGAGGTCAGTACAGGTGCATCAATGCAGGGACTGAGAGACTGAAAAACAGCTTCTATCTCAAGGCCATCAGACTGTTAAACACCCACCACTAACATTGAGTGGCTGCTGCCAACACACTGACTCAACTCCAGCCACTTTAATAATGGGAATTGATGGGAATTTATGTAAAATATATCACTAGCCACATTAAACAATGCTACTTAATATAATGTTTACATACCCTACATTACTCATCTCATATGTATATGTATATACTGTACTCTATATCATCTACTGCATCTTTATGTAATACATGTATCACTAGCCACTTTAAACTATGCCACTTTGTTTACATACCCTACATTACTCATCTCATATGTATATACTGTACTCGATACCATCTACTGCATCCTGCCTATGCCGTTCTGTACCATCACTCATTCATATATCTTTATGTACATATTCTTTATCCCTTTACACTTGTATGTATAAGGTAGTCGTTTTGGAATTGTTAGGTTAGATTACTCGTTGGTTATTACTGCATTGTCGGAACTAGAAGCACAAGCATTTCGCTACACTCGCATTAACATCTGCTAACCATGTGTATGTGACAAAAACATTTGATTTGATTTGATTTGGATTTTAAATGCTTCTGGGGCGAAATTACAAAAATATTTTTGAAGTGCATGAATTTAAATATTGCATCTGTTATGTTACTTAACGATGATAGCTCCTTGAATCTCTCGATCAATCAGAGACGATTACTGCAACTACCATTACACTACCATCACCATGCTTGACCGTTGGTATATGGTTCTTACTGTGGAATGCAGTGTTTGGTTTTCACCAGACATAATGGGACCCATCTCGCCCAGGAAGTTGACTCAAGTTTGCCAGAAAGCACCTGGAAACACCTGGATGATCATCAATACTCTTTGAAGAATGTTCTATGGACAGATGAATCAAAAGTATAACTTTTTGGACGATATGGGTCCCATTTATACCTGTCAAAAACAAAAACTGCATTCCACAGTAAGAACCTCATACCAAAGGTCAAGCATGGTGGTGGTGGTAGTGTGATAGTTTGGGATGCTTTGCTGCCTCAGGACCTGGGTGACTTGCCTTAATAGAAGGAACCATGAATTCTGCTCTGTATCAGAGAATTCTACAGGAGAATGTCAGGCCATACGTCCGTGAGCAGCAAGACAATGATCCCAAACACACAATCAAGTCTACATGGAAATGGTTAAAAAGCAACACATTTGAAGTTTTGGAATGACCTAGTCAAAGTCCAAACCTAATCCCAATTGAGATGTTGTGGCAGGACTTAAAACGAGCAGTTGCATGCTTGAAAACCCACAAATGTCGCTGAGTTAAAGCAGCTCTTCATGGAAGAGTGGGCCAAAATTCCTCCACAGCGACGTGAGAGAGACTGATCAACAACTACAGGAAGCATTTGGTTGCAGTCATTGCAGCTAAAGGTGGCAGAAATTACTTTTTCACACAGGGGCATTGGGTGTTGTATAATTTTGTATATGAAATAAATATGTAATTGTGTTATTTGTTCACTCAGGTTCCCTATCTAACACTAGGTTTTGAGCTGATAACATTCAGTATAAAACATATGCAAACAGAGAGACAATTTAAAAGGAGGCAAATACTTTTCCACAGCACTATAGTGAGCTCGAATAGTATTGAGACAGTGACACATTTGTTTGTTGTTTTGGCTCTGTGCTCCAGCACTTTGGATTTGAAATGATACAATAACTATGAGGTTAAAGTTCACACTGTCAAATTTAATTTGAGGGTATCTTCATCCATATCTTTGTACATAGGGGATCAAAAGTAAATGAACAAATTCACTTCTTTGTGTATTAAAGTAGTCAAAATGGATGCATTTGCTTCATGTTTTGGTTGTGTTTCAGATTATTTTGTGCCAAATAGAAATTCAAGGTAAATAATGTATTGTGTCATTTTGGAGTCACTTTTATTGTAAATAAGAATAGAATATGTTTCTTAACACTTCTATATTTAACTGTATATATTTCTTACTTGCAGCAAAAAATGACAAAACAATGAAAAACTTTTTTTGACTCAGTTTGCTCTAAATAAATCTCTTTAAGATTCTACCATTGGGGTCATTGTTGTTGGTCAGAACAGAACTGTTACTAGCTGTGCGTAGGTTATACATCCACTCACTCAGGGTAGTGTTCATATCATTGTGACAACTGCATGCCAGAGAAGCCCAATCGTCGTCACACCACCTGGAGTTTATCTTCAGGGGAGATACATACAAACATTCACACATCAGTCCTTACAAACATACAAAACAGATCCTATTACGTCTGTGGTTAGAGATTAGATGGCCCAATCTCTCACCCGCCCTGACAGTGGAACTGTTTGAAATGACATTTTTGCCATCAGACCGTGAAGACTTTTGCGTGACAACAGACCATCTCTCCAAAAGCAACAGGAGGAGAGGAGATCAGATTGCGATTGAGGCTCTCAGGAACTCTCCTCTTCAATGAGTTTTGCCATGAAGGAGAGGTTCCTATCAAGTTAGCAAGTGGTTTGATATTAGAGTGGCCACAGGCCAGGAGTGTAAATATAAACAACAGAATATTGAACTACACGCATATACAGTATATAAACATGCAAGTACACACCCTTATATAAATACTCCAATATGAATACACACACGCACACACACTCCCACACAGAGATCCAGCACTGAATCAAACACTAGATCAAACACCTTCTTTCATCTCACTTGTGTGTTTATCATGTTTTCCTTCTGGGGAAAACTATGCATCTCGTTTGGATATCTTCCCCTCTTTCTCTCTAATCTAGTTTGGACATTGTCTCTGCTTCCATCTGTACACAGGTGAGTTATCTCATCCTATCACAGCCCTTCATCCTGCCAAGCATGGGGATTCACAGCTCAGGGGCCGCTATCTGGACGGCGACTGAACTTTATCTGGCCATGGGGGCACCAGGGGCGGAGATGGCTCCCGACGCAAGATCAGACAAGTCCACGCCATGCCAACACTCAGGTGATGTTGCAAAACTCACTCTGGAGATTCAAGATAGCCAGACAGTGGGATAGTTGGGTTTTGTATCAAGCAAGTTTTTCCAAATTAAAGATTTGCTTCCATTAGAGCTGAACATTATTTGGGTTTAATATGATCCGTCTGAAGTTTGAGAGGAGTTGAAGAGTGTTGCTTGAAGTTGGCCCTATAGGACCTGGTTTAAGGTCAGATGAGCCTTTTTTCTCTCTGTAAATGGATCTTATATCTGTGTTACTTTATCAGAAAACTCTTGAGACAATTACTGTGGGAGGAAACAACATGTTGGCATGCCACAGAACCTTTTTACCCAAAGTCATTTGGAGTTCCTCAGATAGTGAGTCCATTGTGTCTGTGAGTCACTTTGTGAGTCAACGCTGTTTGTGAGTCAGTTTATGACTCGAGTCATTGTATTTCCTGCTACACAGAGACTTCCTAATTTTTCTAGGTACCTGCTGTTTTGAACAAAATGGTTCCCTAATTTGAGGCTTCTTTGATGTTCCCAACTAAGAGGGTTGTACGAGTATTACTAAACAGAGGCCCTGACTAAAACTGCCTCGTTACCACAGCTTCACTACATTTCCCCATCTAAAGGTGACAGACAGACAGACAGACAGACAGACAGACAGACAGACAGACAGACAGACAGACAGACGGACGGACGGACGGACGGACAGACAGACAGACAGACAGACAGACAGACAGACAGACAGACAGACAGACAGACAGACAGACAGACAGACAGACAGACAGACAGACAGACAGACAGACAGACAGACAGACAGACAGACAGACAGACAGACAGATGCACACACACACAGACACAAAAACACACACAATGTTCCCTGATCTTTTCCCATACACTAAGTATCACCTTACAAAAGGGACCCTCCAGGTCAAGCCATACAACCCAACCATAGGAGCAGGGGATGAAAATGAGAAACATTGGAGTACTGGGTCAACCTCCACACAGCACAATTGTACCCTGGCTACCAACCTTTCCCCTCTACAGTATCTCTGCAGTGTTGAGTGGAGGGATTTGACTCCTTTCGTGGCAGCCCTAGTGCCTGTGGACAGGAATAGCATGGATATCTGGAGAATTAGTT
This sequence comes from Oncorhynchus clarkii lewisi, assembly GCF_045791955.1. Taxonomy (NCBI): domain Eukaryota; kingdom Metazoa; phylum Chordata; class Actinopteri; order Salmoniformes; family Salmonidae; genus Oncorhynchus; species Oncorhynchus clarkii. Next base: position 37,231,499 of record NC_092165.1, read on the forward strand.
ATTCTGATGAGAGTATGGTCCAGAGCCTGAGCCATTGAAATACAGTACGGTACAGTTTGGCCAAATGTCCACCAATTTGGCTTCAAAGGATCCATCTCAGTGAATCTCAAATGCAACATGGAAGGTCCTTGAACTGTAGTTTGTGCCAGTTTATCTAAGGTCAGCGGCCTAGAATATTTCAGTGTAGGCTAGTATAGTCATGTTCCATTATAGTGTAGCCTATATTTCCCAGACACACACACACACACACACACACACACACACACACACACACACACACACACACACACACACACACACACACACACACACACACACACACACACACACACACACACACACACACACACACACTTCAAAGGGAGCAGAAATTAGAGCCTATGTACTAACTGGGGCATGGCATCTGTGCGCTCTTGCTGGCCATCTTTCTTCTGAAATGAATACACCCTGACTCAAATACAGAACAGGCAGGCAAATCCATATACACAGAAACACATGGTTTTCTTTCAAGGCTCAACCCTATTGCTTACTCTCTTGGTTTGAGATTAAATTCTGTGTACTTCCACTGACACAAAAAAATACTAATTCCTTGCTTTTACAAAATGGTCTGCACAGATATGCATGCATACTCACACACATGCACACATGCACACAAACAAACACACACATTAACACTTTGTTAGGATTAAAGCCAAGTCACCCACATGTGCCGATAAGAAGATGTACCTCAGTCGTCCCCCCTCCACGTGGTGGAGACAAGATAACAGTCTGGGAGATTTCTGAAGAGGTGTACTGCAGCCTGCCTGTGTTTGTTTCACAGTCTCTCCCCACCATGCTTAGCCACTAACCATACTTATCTCTCTGGCTATTAAAGCCCGATAGCAAGGCGTTGGAGCGGTTTCGGCTCTTTGGGCCTCAGAAATGTAGATAAGAGGCAAATATGGGCATCATATTTCCAGGCATCGTAACAATATATTTCCCCCTGAAGGGAACGTCAAACAAAGCCATTCCTGACATTCCTGGGACATGAGCGTTATCTTCTGTTTTGACCATCGTCCTAGAGAAAGCTCATAAGAGACAGGGTTGAACCTGTGAGCATTTAGAGATGAGATCTTACTCTGTGTGCACTGTTTTTAAGCATGTTTTTAGTATATCCTCCAGTTGTGAATGGAAATGTGACATTATGTTGATTTTGTGCAGCAATAATTAAGGTTAGTCCATGTACAAGTAAAAGAGTGCAGGTAAAATTGCAGAAGTAAATCTGGAAATAAGTTCTACCCTCTCCCCCCCACCCTCTTCCTAGTACACACACACACACACACACACACACACACACACACACACACACACACACACACACACACACACACACACACACACACACACACACACACACACACACACACACACACACACACACACACACAGCTGGCAGAGGGAGGCCCAACCCACAGCCTGATCTTGTTAGTAGAGCGGCTGTGAGTGCAGCCACACCTCAGAAAGAATGAAAGAGAAGATGGGAAGAGCGAGTGCTCCGCCGTCGACCTCTTTCCTCTCTCACGTTATCCTGAGGCGTGGAGGCTCTGTGGAGGCTCTGTGGAGGCTCTGTGGAGGCTCTGGGGCCGGTTAACTGGCCTGCAGCTTGGGGCCTGACGGCATGGCCATCCCCGGGCCCCATCTCCATCTGATCACTGCCATGACTTGCGCACACACACTTGCACGCAAACATGTGCAGTACACACACACCGAGTACACATCAAATTATATCCATACATACACACGATACAGATCATTTACATATCCACGCACGTACAGACACACGAGGGGCGGGGGTTGACTAGCACCAAACCAGCTAGGAAGATTAAAGGAAGTGTTTTGCTCATAAGAGGGCAGATGTAAAGCACATCCAAAATATACTTGGCCACATATAGGTACCAAACATAACACCTTGAATGAAGGCTAGAAAGCTACTATCAACATAGAGGTGGACAAATGAATACCTTTCATGTAGCCTTCACTCTGCATTATTGTGCTGCCACAAGTCCAGAACTATGAGCAGAGCGAATGAAGTGGATTGGAGCAGCACATAGTCTGGGGTCTGGGAGGGAGGCAGCGTGGTGGGGAGGAAGGACTGAGCTCACAGCTGGGAGAGTGGTGTGTGTGAACGTTGCCAAAGCCCCAGCACATGACTCCCCTTCACTTGTCAAAATCACCATGTGTGCAATAATGTGATTACAGCCAGGTTACATATTATGATTTAAAACAACTTGAGAGTGTGTGTGTGTGTTTTTGGTTTTACTATCTTTGTGAGGACCAGATATCCTCACAATGACAGTAAAACAGGTACAATTCGGAGAAGTGGGGACATTTTGCCTGTCACCAAAAGAGAAAAAGGCTATTTTTGGCTTAGGGGTTAGGTTTACCTCCCCCAACACCATTAGGGTTAGGGTAAGTTTTGGGGTTAGGGGTTCGATTTAAAGTTAGAGTCAGAGGTTTGGGTTTATTAAGGTTAGGTTTAGGGTTAGGGTTAAAGGGTTATGGAAAATAGGATTTTGAATGGGAATCAATTGTTTGGTCCTCACAAGGATAGTAGAACAAACGTGTCTGCGTGTGTACGTGTACGTGAATGTGTATGTGTATGTATGTGTACACTACAGTTCAAAAGTTTGGGGTCACTTAGAAATGTCCTTGTTTTTGAAAGAAAAGCTATTTTCTTGTCCATTAAAATAACATCAAATTGATTAGAAATACCGTGTAGACATTATAATGTTGTAAATAACTATTGTAGCTGGAAACGGATGATTTTTTATGTAATATCTACAGAGGCCTATTATCAGCAATCATCACTCCTGTGTTCCAATGGCACGTTGTGTTGGCTAATCAAGTTTATCATTTTAAAAGGCTAATTGATTATTAGAAAACCCTTTTGCAATTATGTTAGCACAGCTGAAAACTGTCGGTCTGATTAAAGAAGCAATAAAACGGGCCTTCTTTCGACGAGTTGAGGATCTGGAGCATCAACATTTGTGGGTTCGATTACAGGCTCAAAATGGACAGAATCAAAGAACTTTCTTCTGAAACTCGTCAGTCTATACTTGTTCTGAGAAATGAAGGCTATTCCTTCCAGTTTCTGACCATTTTGAGTCTGTAATCAAACCCACAAATGCTGATGCTCCAGATACTCAACTAGTCTAAAGAAGGCCAGTTTTATTGCTTCTTTAATCAGACCAACAGGTTTCAGCTGTGCTAACATAATTGCAAAAGGGTATTCTAATGATCAATTAGCCTTTTAAAATTATAAACTTGGATTAGCTAACACAACGTGCCATTGGAACACAGGTGTGATGGTTGCTGGTAATGGATAAATAATTTGATGTTATTTTAATGGACAAAAAAATTTGCTTTTATTTAAAAAACAAGGACATTTCTAAGTGACCCCAAACTTTTGAACGGTAGTGTATGTATGTGTGTGTGTGTGTGTGTGTGCATGTGAGAGGGGCAGGAAAGGGGCAGGAAGGGTTGGTGAGGGGTGCGTGAACAGGGTGGTATTGGGGAGATGTGGATTTCTGCCCCAGCTTTCCCCCTACTCTCTATCTCCCCCTGTAGTGCATGGGGGGGAAGCTGGGTGGGGGTTTCGGTGCGACCGTCTGGTTCTTGTCATGGATATACAGGTTGGGGGAACGCTTGATGTCATTCTCTCCCTCTATGTAGCCCTGCACCACCCCAGCCTCAGCCCCCAATTCAACAATACAAAATCACTACACTGCACACAAGGCGTTGTCATCGCAGGTGCAGCCGAGATTCGCCAGAATAAATGAACGCTTCCAGCTCAAGATGTTTTTTCTTCTTCTTCTCTTTCCTTTTTTCTTCCCTCCCTATTCCTCTGAGTTGTTTCCAGGCAGGCAAGCAGGGCTTCAGTGTAGAAGGGGAACAGCAGGTCCAGATCAGCCCCACACATCACAGTGAAGCCCAGTCTTCTGGCTTCTTAAAACAGGTTTTTGTCATCACAAACCACCTCGACCAGGGGGCAATTTTAATACCTAGCTTCTGATGCCTGCCTCTCTGCCTGCCTGCCTGCCTCTCTGCTTGCCTCTCTGCCTGCCTCTCTATCTTGCTGCCTCTCTTCCTGATTCCTTGCCTTGCCTGCCTGTCTCCTTGGCTGTCTGCCTGCCTCTGTGCCTGCCTGCATTTCTGCCCCGCCTGCCTGTCCCTTGGCTCACTCCTATAAACTGTGTAGGGTAGCCAAAAGAACAGAACAGAGGAGGGTGTGAGATTGTCAATTTACCAAAAGTCTCTCCATGTATGTCCATGATTACACAGGAAGGCCTCTGAGCCCCCATCCTGCGTGGCATGGTTCTCTCCCCGGTCAGGTGGTATTTTTGCTACAGTGCAAGGTGGAGGTGGAGGAAGAAGGAGGTGGTGTTGTTGGAGGAGTGTACTGTAGCTGTAGCTGGTTTTCTCAGCTTGTTATAGGCTGGATCCCTTCCACACAATGCCAACCAGGCATGAAGACCGCCACTAACGATTCACTCCTGGGCATCTGGAAGTGAGAGAGCGGTGGCCTAGCCCGGAATGCCACCCATCTCGGGGCCTGGCTAAGAAAAACAAACACCAGTGGTCACAGAGAGGGGATTTCCGGTTAGAGTCATCTAATACCTCCCAGGAATCCCAGATTTCCCTGAATCCAGAGTGGAAGAGCCCAGGCCATCATAAGCCGCTCAGGAGCGCTGTAATACCGCTATAAGTTCTACCTTTCTGCATTACAGTCTGTCAGCTTAGCACCGTGCCTCCGTCTACCCCACACTGCCTCTTTGGTTACCTCACATGAAGGAAATAAGAGTAGATTTCAATAAACAGGACTGGAAAGATCAAGTCAATTGCCATAAATAACTAAATTGGTCAATTCTCCATTTGCAAAAGAGTTCTACCTGGAACCAAAAAGGGTTCTCCTATGGGGACAGCTGAAGAACCGTTTTGGAACACTTTTTTTGCCGTTATTAGGCAGACACATAAAAATAACCTACGGAACTTCCTATTGGCTGTTTAGAAAGTCCAGATTCCTTTGGTGGTGTTTGATGCGCTTCGGTCCAATTGCTTTTATGAGCTCTTTAGGTTTCTGTGATGAGATATCTGTGTGCATTTGCAGACAGACCCATTGGTTGGTTCAGAGCACAGTGTCCATAGCATGTCTCGTGTGCTAGATGTGGCCCCGGCTGTTTACGATCTCCTGGTCCTCCTGTTTTCCAGCAGAACGCTATAATATAGTGTAACAGGAGTCGACACCCCACAGCTGGTTGGACTGGAGGATGATACTGTGCTGGTGGAAAGCTATGGTTGGAAACAACACCTGTCTCTGTACCACAGATCAAGCAGTACCAGCACTTCAGGTGAAAAACATTTTCATTGTATTGTATGAGGTTATTCTTCTTATATAAACTGGGGAGGTGAATTGATGTTTTGCGAGGTTGTAATGTCTTCTGATTTTTTGTTGTTGTTATTCCATGTTTTACAGCTTCGGTGCTCTGGAGCCTGGTGTTGTTGTCGCCATGGAGTGCTCGGACTCAGTCGGAACCAGGTTTCAGCTGCTGCGCAACACTGACATCCTTCCTCCCATAGATGGTCTGCCTATACAATCCCCACCTGGACTTTACACAGACAAACTTATCTTTTTGACAAGATCAGGAAGTTTTGAGATGAAGAGGCTGTGGACGTCACATGCGCCAAAGTCAAGGGCAGGACAGAAACAGGCTCTACGAATGTAGATTCCCTTGTTCATGCGTGGTTCGGATGGACCAGTCATCAGCACTATCTGCAGTTCCTCTATTCAAACGACTCTCTCCTAACACACACGCCATACGTTGCTGCTACAAAAACAAGAAGTTATCCTGCTGCTCAGCCACTTTACCCCTGATTGTATGCATATCTGCATGTCTATCACTGATATTGATATTGTTCTTGTACATACTGCATATTATTTTATTTATATTGATGCTATTTCTGATATTGCTACTATACAATTTACCATTTGGCTGTACCGTTTGCACCTTCTGTAGAGACCAATCCACTTAGCAAGACACAGCAGAATATTGATATATAAAATGAATATTGATATGTGTGGTCGTAACATGATTTTGTGACATGCCACAACAATATCATGTGACCACATCAAGAGTCCACCACATAAATATATGGCGCATAAATCTGTTTACGTACTGTTTATGTACTGTATGTACATGTGCACCTCACTCAGGTTTCAACTCAGGTGGCATGGCCTTAACTTATGTATGGAATACTATGTGATAAGTATGTGTGTAACAGTATATAAAATATACTCATGTACTGTGGTGAAGGCATTTGGGCAGTGGTGTAATGTACTTCAGTAAAATACTACTTTTGTATTTGGGGGTATCTGTACATTACTTTACTATCTATATTTTTGGCAACTTTTGGCAAAAAATGTACTTCTTACTCCAAACATTTTCCATTACACCCAAAGTACTTCACACACTTATCAAGAGAACATCCCTGGTCATCCCTTCTGCCTCACTAAACACACATGCTTTTTTTGTAGTTATGTCTGAGTGTTGGAGTGTGCACCTGCCTATCCGTCAATAAAAAATAAAAACATTTAGTCCATCTGGTTAAATATAAGGGATTTTAAATGATTTATACGTTTACTTTTGATACTTAAGTACATTTTATCAATTCCATTTACTTTTGATACTTAAGTATTTTTAAAACCAAATACTTTTAGACTTTTAGACTTTTAGTACTCAAGTAGTATTTTACTGGGTGACTATTACTTCAGTCATTTTCTATTAAGGTATCTTTACTTTTACTCAAGTATGACAATTGAGTACTTTTTCCAGCACTGGATGTGGCTGGGGGTTCTAGTCTTTCTTTCACATGACCCATCAATTTAGACAAGTGTGTCTGGGTAAGAGTCATCTAACATTTATAAAACATTTTGATCTGGACACTTTTTCCTTATTGTAGGCTACTACCACTTTTACTCTTAATCTTTACTACACTGCTCACTGTTTAGCACCTGACCTCACATATGAATCCTTAAAGAGATGGGTGGGGCTGGCTTAAGAGGGTGTGAACAATGCTGAATGGGTGTAGACAAATGAGAGTTCTCCAGTTGGTACCAAGACATTCAAAGGCCCTTTTCTCAAAAGTAAGTTAACAAGTTGGCAACTTTAAAAGCAGATTTCCCCCCCCCCCATTGTTCCTCAGAAATGCAGTGTACGATATAACACGTTGTAGCTCTGAGTCTCTACTTTTTACCAATGTAAGAAATCACATTTTAAATTTTGCTACAACAGACCGAATCCAGGTGGTGAGTCACATACGTCCTGTGAGCACTCCAACCTCTCTGTAGGGTGTCTGCTCATGTAACGGGTGTTGTCGTCTGATGAGGAGGAATCGGACCAAAGCGCAGCGTGGTAAGTGTTCATGACTTTTATTTAACTGAACACTGAAACAAAAATAACAAAGTGAATAACAAAACCGAAACAGTCCTGTCAGGTGCAGAACACTAAACAGAAGACAACTACCCACAAAACATAGGAGGGAAAAAGCTACCTAAGTATGGTTCCCAATCAGAGACAACGATTACCCGGCCAAAACAAAGAAATACAAAACATAGAAAAAAGAACATAGAATGCCCACCCAAATCACACCCTGACCAAACCAAATAGAGACATAAACAGGCTCTCTAAGGTCAGGGCGTGACAGCCCAGAGTGGATGAAAACACACTTTGGTGATTAAATTTCACTTCCTTACTTTATCAAATACATTTTACCAAGATAAATATAATTCTTCATGTTCTGAATCATTCAGTGGTGTCTTCTTTAACATATCATTAACATTATCTCCAAAAAGTCGTATTTCTTAACCTAATACCCCCCGGTAATAAGCACTGAGTTCTGTTGACAGAGCGATGCAGCTTACTCACAGCCACTTTTGAGGATTTTGCATGTTGTGGTACGTGTCTTCAAAGTTGTTTCCGCAAGTCACAAAAAGTCAAATTAGGATGACACGAGTTGAATTAAATGAAAAAGGCTTTGAAGATAATAATCTTGCTATACGCTCAGCGCTCTGTTGACATTTCATAGATACACTTGTTTTGTGAGAAATCTTCGAAAAAACCCAGGAATTTCTAAAACATGAAAATACTACATCATGTCTCAAAATTGATATCAAAAGATGATGAGTTCAACAGGAAAGAGAGCCTGTCAGGTAGCCTTAATTCTCGTACAGCATCCAGCCTAGCTTATGCGATGCTATAGACATTTTCCTGACTTTTGACCACTTTTTTCTCTGGTTAATCACTCTAGTTTTGTCCTTTTATAAGGATAAAAACTCCAATAACGTTTGAATGGATTATGATAGAGACATGAGGTTTGAACCATTGGTTTTCTTTGAAGATTATCTACACGATTACACAATTGTACCCATTGGTCAAAAGATGCGTTTTTGATTGGACACCCTACTCTCTGGTGTCTCCAAGGCTAGACTTTTATGTGCTCTGGGGTCCCTGTGATGAGGCAGCTGTGCGAGTGTGTGTGTTAGCGTGTTCGCATTTGCACGTGTGTGTGTGTGCAGACAGATGCCAGGGTGCCGCTGGAGCCCATGTGACCTCTGGCCCTGGTGCTGCAGCGTGGTGTGAATGAGCAAGGTCACCGCTTACCATGGCCTGATGAGAGTTGAGGCATCTGTCTCACTCATGATGAATAGAAAGCACTTGCACTGCTCACGAGAACCAGGGGGAGAGAGAAAGCAAGAGGGAGAGAGAGACGGAGGAGGGAGGGCAAGAGAGAACGTCCAGTTTCAATCAGCAACAAGAGACCTCACCTGCTAAGGAATGGAGCAATAAAACATACATCTAACAACCACACCACTAGCCCGACTCTACCGGCTCCCACCCTGCTGTCCTGCTAGCCTGAGAGGTCCAATCCTTCCTTCCATTACCACCCCCTCCCCTCTCCGCCATCTGAGATGTTTGTCTTGCTAATGTGGGGGACCTCTGGGAGAATCATGCTTAATGCAAGGAGACCGCTCGCTCTGCCGCTTGGGGGTCTTAATAATGGCTAACCGCTCGCCGGGCCGAGGCTGAGGCCGAGCTGGGGGTCCGAGGGGAGAGGATGGGAGGGGAGGGGGAATTGGTGAACGGGGCCAAGAGAGAGAGAGGCTGGGGGATTGTTTTACAAACAGAATTCCTTTAATTAATCACAATGTTTGAACAGCTGGCATACTCAAGACAGGCCGTAATGGGATCCCTGCGTGGAAGTACGGATTACAGACACAGATTTTGGCAGACAAATATTAGCTGTCAAGCGCTGCAGCGGCCAGAGTGGTGGAGGAGTAGGGCCCTGTTTCCTGGAGGGGAGAGAGCCAGAGGAGTGGGGTTGCTAACATTGGTCCCCATAGGTCCTAACTTGACTGGGCGGCCTGGGGAGGTGTTAGGGATGACCCCCAAGGCTGGGGTGGGGGTGTGTGGGGACCCCCAGCCTGCACTACGGGGCAGCTCTGGGGCCCAGGGTCAATCCTGGAGTGATCCAACTACTATGAATTCTGAGGAGAGTGAGAGGGCAGTTAAAAGGGGGTTCAGGCACTGACATGGAGCCCTAAGCTCAGAAGACCCCTGTTAGCATTTCTGTACAGGCCTCACATATACAGAGGACATTTGTTTTTACCTATACCCTTCCTCTCTTACACAGAGCAGCATGTCAGTGGTGCAAGAATATTCCATAACCACAAAAACGGGTCATAGCTAGGGCTGTTGCGGATGACCGTATTACCACCACACCGACAGTCACAAGTCATGAAGGCAGTCAAATTCCACGTGACCATTTAGTCACTATAATTAGGCTTCTCCAAGCTCTGATGCTGCTGCTGGTCATTAGTAGCCTACCAAACATACTATCTGCCTGGTACCCAGCATTCTATTGTCTCTCTAATCACTTTGACATCAATGCAAATGTAATTGAAAATCTAATCAAACACTTAATGAGAGCCCATGAGATCATGTTACGCAACATTTCTATAGGCTATGCAATTGCGCGAGAAAACAAAGCGATGGCTCTATTAAGAAGAGGATCCAATCATCTTTCTATAGGCTGGGCCGACTATATTTATTTCTCATCTTTCCTAATATTAAACACATTGCTTATATTTACAACAGGAGTATAGCCTACCAGGCTGGCATGAAAATGAACCCCTCGTAAAGCGGTTAGATGACATGTATTTTTTCCCGCTGCCCCTGTTTCCATACAGGTGCATGATAATGGTCCATTCTAAATCAAAACACATATGTTATTTAGTATATGTAAAGACCAGATTAAATCAAGAATAGTCTGATGGGTAACAATATAACAATATAGCCTATCACTTGTGAATAACTATATTGTCACTTGTGAATGATGCCAAGCATAGGAAACAATGCCTTTTTTGTGTGACTTTTTGTCACGTCCTGACCTTAGTTCCTTTTTTATGTCTCTATTTTAGTTTGGTCAGGGTGTGAGTTGGGGTGGGCATTCTATGTGTTGTTCTATGTGTTTGTATTTCTGTGTTTGGCCTGGTATGGTTCCCAAACAGAGGCAGCTGTTTATCGTTGTCTCTGATTGAGAACCATACTTAGGCAGCCTGTTTTCCCACTATGGGTTGTGGGTAGTTGTTTTCTGTCTTTGTATTAGTTACCAGACGGAACTGTTTTGGTTGTTCTTGTTTGTTTACTTTGTATTGTAGTGTTCAGTTTAATAAAATGACAAACACTTACCACGCTGCATATTGGTCCGATCCTTCCCACTCCTCCTCAGAAGTGGCGGAAAACCGTTACACTTTTTCTAATCATGTAGCCTAGCCCATAGGCCAATATGTTTTGATAAGGTTTGTATCAAATAACTTCTTAAAATGAAGCACATTAATCCTCTTTACAAGGGGTGTAGATCCTAACTGGCATACATTAGCAGCACATGAGTTTCAAGTTTGGGGAAGATAATATTCACTATAAAAATGCACCTTTATAATAAAAGCATTACATGAATAATTGCATTTGTGGTCACTTATGAAAATTGTGTTTTCCTCTAATGGAACATTCCTGCTTCCTAGCCTACTACCATGTGCATATTGCTGCGCTTATAATGTGAAGATATAGCCTAAACGTTCTGATCTGTTGCTTCAGCCACATTGCGTAAAAAAGTGTTTTGATGCTAGTGGTTGTATAATTTGGGATCTATCGCATCCCACAACTGTCCCAGACTATGTCTGGAATATTTATTTCTCACACAGAATAGAATAGGTCGACTTTTGTACTAAGGGGGATAGTAGATTGACATAGGCTAATGATTTTGCTGTTCGTTAGGCCTACTCATCTTGATGGATGATGAAAAGTAAATGTGGACAGGTCTTCCAATATCTTCAATATGCGCCTCAGAATTGGATAAGGACTCACGCAGTTGTATCCCCGATGTGTTGGTCTTCACTTATAGCCTGTGAGAAAGACCTGAACACATGATAGTGAGTGAGGGGTGATTCAGATTGCTCAGCACTCAGGAAGAGGGGCACAACAGCCACTGGCCGCAGAAGGCATTGATATTTTTAGGGTGCATTACAGCCAAACAAAGGGGATGACGCCATGAAATTCTAGTGTGTATAGCCTGTGCAAAAAAACAAAGCAGAGCTCATGCCTTTCAATAAACCTTTTTCAAATCATCATTAGAGTCGCATCATGCAGCCTTACAATGTATTAAAAATCAAAACATATAGTCCAACGTTTGTAGAACAACTAAAGTTACATTATTAATAACTCTAAATTAAGTATATAGGAATACCTATTTCTTTGTTAAGCGCTCAACACAGAACAGCCGTATGTGCGCACTCCCTCAAATAATTTAGAGAAAATATTTATATTTTATTCAGCTTTATTCAATTGTATTTTTCATACTATAAAATAATGCCAAAATAATGCTAAGCTAATCTTGTCTGCTAAATGAACTTGTGTAGCCCACAGCCATTTGGCATGGCCAGATCAGGACCTAACATAAGAACAACTCAGAGTATGCTATTCTGTTCTTCTGAAATAGACTACATTTTCTTCATATCATGCTTCTTTAGACCTGTCTAAAGCAAATAATGGATTTATTGTGAAGGTGTAGGCTATATTACATGTATTTATTAGACTTTTGAAATGTAGACATTCTTTGTAGGCTATGTAGGCTATGTGTGGAAGCCAGGAGATGCTAAATGTGTTTATGTTAATTAACGCTCAATTACCGTGACACTGACAGTTATTTGCTTGACAATCACCGCCACACCCCTAGTCATAGCTCATTCTAGAATTTTAGTGAGCCCGCTGTAACCAAGCTACCCATATGATCAAGCAAGATGTGAGCTCAAGTACACTCTTCAACAACAACAAAAAGGCTTCTACCTGGAACCAAAATAGGGTTCTCCTATGGGAACAGCCATAGAACCCTTATGGAACATTTTTTTCTAAGAGTGTAGTTGAGTGAGGGCAACACCATTTGACCTCGAAGCTAAGCAGGCATCAAAACACTCTAAGCCCCCCCACACGCACACATCACATCCTCAACCATTCCAGAGGAAACATAGCAGAGTAATTGCGTAAACTCCACCATTCCTCTCGGAGAAGACTCTCTCTGTGGCCTGCTGATGGAATTACTCAGACACTTAATTACTCATTGAGAATGTTGGAGAGCGCTCGCTAGCCAAAGATATTTACAGCACGGCTTTCAAAACCCTCAGTCCCTGTGTTATTCAACGAATGCTCATCCCAGCCACAGTCATGTTAGGCAATGTAGACCACTGGCAGGGAATGGCTGTTTAAGTAATCGGATATTCAACCGTAAAACCAATGACTGAAATATACAGTAGAGAAAAGGAGGAGAGGACATACTCACTAAACAATAGTAGGTATAAAAAAAAACAAAGACCCTGCCTTAAACATCTGTTGATTTTTCCATTGAGAGCCCCATAAAGTTACTCCACATAGTTTGGGGTGATTGTGGGGGTTTCTGTATGTATCCCCATAGAGCGGCAGTAGTTAGCTCAGTGAACTGTGCTCAGTTCAAAGCAGGGAGAGGAGTGAGCCGAGTGTTGAGGAGGATGATGTATTGGCCTGGAGCTCTTAGCAGACCACCAGGGTCACGGAACATGGCTTTGTTGTGTGTGTGTGTGTGTGTGTGTGTGTGTGTGTGTGTGTGTGTGTGTGTGTGTGTGTGTTTCAGGGATGGAGTGAACACACACACACACATATGCACACTATCTCACACAAATACTGTAAAAACACATATACATACACTGAGCACCCCTCCCAAAAAGTACAAAAACAGACAGTTTCCATGGCTCCAGTGTGCTATGAACCCATAGGACATTACTGATGGTTTTGTTTCTCTTCTGAGAGGAACCCTGGGTTGTGGGTGGTAGGGGTGGTGGGCGGTGGGCGAAGGGTAGGGAAGAACAGCCTTGTAGGGCAGCTTGGAAACACAACCAGGATTTTCCAGGATGCAACAGGCCTGCTGTTTTTGTTCTATGTCTGTCTACACTTGTCTGCTTCAGGATGTTCTCATGTCTCACTATCTACAGTAGCATGGAGTGTGTATGTGTGTGTGTGTGTGTCTGTCTGTTTGGCTGTCCTTCTTCTCCCCTCTCTTGCTCTCTCTCTGAGCAGTTGTTTATGTGTGCCTGTTCTGACTGAGCACTGCTTCAGAAGTGATAAACAGACGACGAGTGACGACACACGAGAGCGAGAGCGTGAGAGAGACAGAGAGAGCGCGAGGGAGTGAGCGAGAGAGAGAAATATAAAGATAGAAAATGACCATCAGAGAGGGGGAGAGAGAGAGAGAGAAGAGTGGCTATGTAGTCCCATAGCCTGAGTATCGACTTGAGTCTGCTCCCTGCTCCCACGTCCCTGCTCCCCTCCTCAGCCGACCCTGCTACCCTCCCCAGTCTGCAGTGGGAGAGAGAGGAAATGGACGAAGGATTTATTGTTGGGTCCTGACTTGTACACATTCCTGGTGTTGTTTTTCTCCCCTTGGCCCCCTTGGCCATACCAAAGGCCTCTAAAACAACAGCCTGTCAGGTTGTGACAGCTGGCTTCAAACAGCTCCTGCAGCACAGCAGCACCCCAAACTCTGGTTCCCATGCATGCAGCAGCCCCACACCGATGGGCCAATGTGTGGGGAGAGGTTGAGTGTAC